>NC_052065.1:93847809-94149471 GCF_903992535.2 Arvicola amphibius | reverse complement strand
TTAACTCTCACCTCCTCAAAGAGCTTATTCTCTCATGTCCATTAGTGGGATTTCTGACATGCAATATACCTGAGATAATTGACTTGTAAGGAGGGAAAGTTTGCATCTTACTTGTTTTAGTTTCATTTTGTGATTGGTTAGTACCATCATTTTGGGACTTGGGCAAGGTAGGTACAGCATGTTAGAGAGTCTGTGGTACAGAGAAAAGATCTCACTACACGAGGGCCAGAAGCAGAGAGAAAAATGGGATAATAGTATACCAGTCAAGAGCACATCTAATGAATTATTTTCTTGAATAGGCCCACTACAAAGCTTCTACTACATTCCAAAGAGTCATTAGGGGGACCAAGATTTATCACCTGAACTTTTAATGGAACACTTAGAAGTCCATCCATAAAATACTTTCCATGCTTCTTCTAGTTAATTTCTTTTCTACCCATCGCTGTCACTCAATGCATCAGATACATTTTCTACATGGGATGGACCATCCCCTATGTATTCACTGTTATTTCTTTTCGATAATTGCTGCCTTATCAGCCATCTACATTCTTACCACATGTAAGGAGTCCTAGACAACCAAGACTTAGTAAGAAGTAAAGAATATAAAATCAGTATTTAGTAGTTTAAAGATGTCATTGTATTGAAATCATAACACAATGCACTCCAAAGACATAGCAAAAGTGCATAAGCTTAATATTTGTTCTCGGTTGAAATGCCAACAGCATTGTATTGCAATGACATAGTAAGAAAAATAGGTGGAAGTTCATAATAGTTATTGCATAGTGCTTTCTTGTTGAGATACTTTAGACTGCATCTTAATGACAAGAAAGTTCAAACAATAAATGCCAGCTTTATATTATCTTTGTATTAAAGGACAGCATGATGTATTTCAGAACGACTTGAAAAAACAGTTAAACTAATTTCAACTGTTTCATTGTTAGTTGAATGGCCTGAACTGTGTTGTTAGTTCTCACATTATACCTTCCTTGCTTTTAGGACTCACATTAAACTTTTAATGTAGATGAATGTAAGAGATCAAGTAAGTCATATAAATTTCTTTTTACTGGTTCTAGTTTTATTATTTACAGATTACATTTGCAAGTAAGGAATAATGACATATTCAAATGACATTTAATTCACATGTAGTATTTCCTTTTGATATAATATTTCTATTTTATTGATTGTACTGAACTATACATTTTTCTCTGTTCCCCTCCCTTCCTCTCTCTTCCCCTTCGGGCCTCTCCCAGAGTCCCCATGCTCCAAATTTACTCGGGAGATCTTATCTTTTTCCACTTCCCATGTAGATTAGATCCTCGTATGTTTCTCTTAGGGTCCTCATTGTTGTCTAGGTTCTCTGGGATTGTGAATTGTAGGCCAGTTTTCTTTGTTTTATGTCTAAAAGCCACTTATAAGAGAGGACATATGATGTTTGTCTTTCTGGGTCTAGGTTACCTCACTCAATATGATATTTTCTAGATCCATCAATTTGCCTGGAAATTTCAAGATGTTGCTTTTTCCTGCTGCATAGTACTCCATTGTATAAATGTACATTTTTTATCCATTCTTCGGTCAAGGAACATTTAGGGTTTTTTCCAGGTTCTGGCTATGACGAACAATGCTGCTATAAACATAGTTGAGCAGATGTCCTCATGGTACTACTGAGCATCCTTTGGGTATATACCCAAAAGTGGTATTGCTGGGTCTTGAGGAAGGTTGTTTCCTACTTTTTTGAGAAATCGCCATATTGATATCCAAAGAGGCTGTATCAGTTTGCACTCCCACCAGCAATAAAGGAGTGTTTCCTTTACCCTACATCGTCTCCAGTATAAGTTGTCATTAGTATTTTTGATCTTAGCCATTCTTAGAGGTATAAGATGGAATCTCAGAGTTGTTTTGATTTGCATTTCTCTGATGGCTAAGGGTGTTGAACATTTCCTTAAGTGTCTTGGTATGGGAGGGTTGCTTTTATTGGTTAATGAATAAAGATACTGCCTTGGCCTGTTGATAGGGCAGAACTTAAGTAGGTGGAGAAAACTGGATTGAATGCTGGGAGGAAAAAGGCAGAGTCAGAGAGATGCCATGGAGCTGCCAGAGTCAGACATGCTGAATCTTTGCTGGTAAGCTACTGCCACATGACAATATACAGATTAATAGAAATGGGTTAAATTAAGATGTAAGATTTAGCCAATAAGAAGCTAGAGCTAATGGGCCAAGCAGTGTTTTAATTAATATATTTCTGTGTGGTTATTTTGGTTCTGGGTAGCCAGAGCAAACAAGCAGCCTCCTCCTACAGTGTCTTTCAGTCATTTTAGATTACTCTGTTGAGAGTTCTCTGTTTAGGTCTGTACCCCAGTTTTTATTGGATTATTTTTTCTTTTGATGACCAATTTTTTGAGTTCTTTGTATATTTTGGAGATCATCCCTTGGTCCGATGTGGGGTTGGGGAAGATCTTTCCCCATTCTGTAGGCTACCATTTTGTCTTGTTGACCATGTCCTTTGCTTTACAGAAACTTTTCAGTTTCAGGAGGTCCCATTTATTAATTGTTTTTCTCAGTGTCTGTGCTACTGGGGTAATATTTAGGAAGTGGTCTCCTGTGCCAATGTGTTCAAGTATACTTCTCACTTTCTCTTCTATGAGGTTCAGTGTGTCTGGCTTTATGTTGAGGTCTTTGTTCCATTTGGACTTGAGTTTTGTGCATGGTGATAGATATGGATCTATTTTCATTCTTCTACATGTTAATATCCAGTTATGCTAGCACATTTGTTAAATATGCTTTTTTGTCCATTTATATGTTTTGCTTTTTTGTCAGAAATCAGGTGTTCAAAGATGTGTGGATTGATATCTGGGTCTTCAATTTGGTTCCATTGGTCCTCCTGTCTGTTTTTATAATAATACTGGGCTGTTTTCAGTACTATAGCTCTGTAGTAGAATTTGAAGTCAGGGATTGTGATGCCTCCAGAAGTTTTTTTTTCCTGTACAGGATTGTTTTGGCTCTCCTGTGTTTTTTGCTTTTCCATATGCAATTGAGGACTATTCTTTCAAGGTCTGTGAAGAATTTTGCTGGGATTTTGATGGGCATTACATTGAATCTGTAGATTGCTTTTGGTAAGATTGTTGTTTTTACTATGTTAATTATACCTACCCAAGAGCATGGGAGATATTTCCACTTTCTGGTGTCTTCTTCAATTTCTTTCTTCAAAGACTTAAAGTTATTGTCATACAAGTTTTCCACTTGTTTGGTTAGAGTTACTCAGAGATATTTTATGCTATTTGTGGCTATTGTGAAAGGTGATATCTCTCTGATTTCTTTCCTAGCCCATTTATCATCTGTGTAAAGAAGGGCTACTGATTTTTTTTAGAGAAAATCTTGTATCCTGCTACATTATTGAAAGTGTTTTTGAGTTGTAGAAGTTCCTTGACAGAATTTTGGGGTCACTTGTATAAACTATCATATCATCAGCAAATAGTGAGAGTTTAACTTCTTCTTTTCTGATTTGTATCCTCTTGATCTTCTTTTGTTGTCTTATTGCTCTAGCTAGGACCTCAAGACCTATAGTTAATAGAGATGGAGAGAGTGGACAACCTTGTCTTGTTCTTGATTTCAGTGGGATTGCTGTGAGTTTCTCTCCATTTAGTTTGATGTTGGCTGTTGGCTTGGCATATATTTCTTTTTATTACATTTAGTATGTTCCTTGTATTCCTGCTCTCCCCAAGACCTTTATCATGAAGGGATGTTGTATTTTGTTGAAGGCTTTTTCAGCATCTAATGAGATGATCATGTGGTTTTTATTTTTCAGTTTGTTTATATGGTGGATTATGTTGACAGATTTTCATATGTTGAACCATCCCTGCATCTCTGGGATGAAGCTGACTTGATCATGGTGGATGATGGTTCTGATGTATTTTTGGATTTGATTTGCTAGTATTTGATTGAGCACTTTTGCATCAATGTTCATGAGTGAGATTGGTCTGTAATTCTCTTTCTTAGTAATGTTTCTGTGTGTTTTGGGTATCAGGGTAATTGTAGACTCATAAAATGAATTTGGCACTGTTCCTTCTGTTTCTATTGCGTGGAACAATTTGAGAAATATTGGTGTTAGTTTTTCTTTAAAAATCTTGTAGAATTCTGTGCTGAAACCATCTGTTCCTGGGCTTTTTTTGGTTGGGAGACTTTTTATGACTGTTTCTATTTCTTTAGCAGTTACAGGTCTATTTAATTTCTTTATCTTGTCTTGATTTAATTTTGGTAAATGGTATTAATCCACAAAGTTGTCCATTTTCTTTAAGTTTTCCAATTTTTTGGAGTATAGGTTTTCAAACTATGACCTAATAATTCTCTAGATTTCCTCCATGTCTGTTGTTATGTCCCCATTTTTATTTCTGATTTTGTTAATTTGGATATTCTCTTTCTGCCTTTGGGTTATTTTAGATAAAGATTTGTCTTTTGTTGATTTTCTCAAAGAATAAATTATTTGTCTCATTGATTGTTTGTATTGTTTTCTTAGTTTCTATTTTGTTGATTTTGGCTCTCAATTTGATTATTTCCTACCTTCTAGTTCTCCTGGGTGAGTTTTCTTCTTTTTGTTCTAGAGTTTTCAAATATTCTGTTATTTCACTAGTGTGGGATTTTTTTCAGCTTCTTTATGTGGGCATTTAGTGTTATGAACTTTTAACACTATTTTCATTGTGTCCCATAAATTTGGGTATGTTATGTGGTCATTTTCATTGAAGTCTTTGATTTCTTCCTTGACCCATTTGTGATCCAGGTGAGCACTGTTTAATTTCCATGTGTTTATGGCCTTCTGGAATTAGTGTTGCTGTTGAATTCTAATGTAAAGCCATAGAGTGATCTGATAGGGTACATAGGGCTATTCCATTTTTTTGTATCTGTTGAGGTTTTTTTTTCTTCCTTAGTATGTGATCAATTTTTGAGAAGGTTTCATGAGGTTCTGAGAAGAAGGTATATTCTTTATGTTTGGAGGGAATGTTCATTCTATAGATGTCTGTTAAGTCAATTTGAGTCATACCATCTGTTATTTCCCTTATTTCTCTGTTAATTTTTTTGTCTGACAGACCTGTCCAGTGGTGAGAGTGGAGTGTTGAAGTCTCCCACTATTAGTGTGTGGGGTTCAATGTGTGATTCAAGCTTTAGAGTTTTTTTTTTTTAACATAGAATGCTGTCCTTGTATTCCTTGTATTTGGCGCTTAGATGCTCAGTATTGAGATTTCCTCTTGATGGATTTTTCCTGTGACTAATATGAAATGTCCTTCATTGTCTCTCTTGATTTCTTTTAGTTTGAAGTCTATTTTTGTTAGATATTAGGATTGCTACACCAGCTTGATTCTTAGGTCCATTTGATTGGAAAAAATTTCCCAACCCTTTACTCTGATTTGATGTCTGTCTTTGTGGTTGAGGTGTGTATCTTATATGCAACAGAAGGATGGATTCTGTTTTCATATCCAATCTGTTAGCCTGTGTCTTTTTATAGGTGAGTTGAATTCTTTCATTTTAAGGAGTATTAATGACCAGTGATTGCTAGTTCCTGTTATGTTAGGTTTTTGTTTTTTTTTTTGTTGGTGATGTTAATTTGTGTGTTTTTTCATTCTTTGGGATTTGCTGCTGTGAGATCATCTATTGTTTGTGTTTTTGCAGATGTAGCCAACTTCCTTGGGTTGGAGTTTTCTTTCTAGTACTTTGTGTAGAGCTGGTTTTGTGGTTAGGTATTGGTTAAATCTGGTTCTGTCATGGAATATTTTATTTTGTCCTTCTACAGTGATTGAAAGTTTGCTAGATATAGTAGTCCGGGCTGGCAACTGTGGCCTCTTAATGTCTGCAGTTCTTAATATTCTTTCTTTATTCTGTATGTTTAGTGTTTTGATTATTATGTGATGAGGGGACTTTTTTAAATCCAGTCTATTTAGTGATCTGTAAGCTTCTTGTATCTTCATAGGCATATCTTTCTTTAGGTTGCAAAAGTTTTCTTCCATGATTTTGTTAAATATATTTTCTGTGCTTTTGAGTTGATCTTCTTCTATACCTATTATTTTTAGTTTTGGTCTTTTCATGGTGTCCCATATTTCCTGGATATTTTGTGTTAAGCTTTTGTTAGATTTAATGTTTTCTGTGGCCTATAAATCTTTTTCCTCTATTGTATCTTCAGCACTTGAGATTTTCTCTTCCATCTCTTATACATCTGTTGTTTATGCTTGCATTTCTTGTTCCTGATAATTTTCTCATTATTTCTATTTTTATAATTCTCTTGCTTTATGTTTTCTTTATTGTCTCTAATTTGTATTTAAGTCTTGAATAGTTTCTTTCATATGTTTGCTTTTTCTTGGTTTTCTTTAAGGGATCTGTTGATATCTTCCAATTTTTTGTTTGTCTTTTCCTCCATTTCTTTGAGGGATTTTTTAATTTCCTCTTTAAGGTCTCCTAAAGTTATATTTTAGGTCATTTTCTTCTCCTTTATCTATATTTGGCTGTTCAAGACTTGCTGTTATAGGGCCATTAGTGTTTACTGGTGTTGTGTTGCTCTTTGTGGTGTTGCATGTGTTCTTACCTTGTCTACCCATCTTTTCCTCTGACTGGTGTAGTTGGGGTTGTCTGTGACTCTGGTGATCAGTCTTCCAGGTGCCAGTCGATCCAAGGCTCAGAGGGTTGCTCCTTGTGGTGCAATAAGGGCCACGGTTCCAATTACCCCATTGGTCACTTTGTCACCTGGAGGTGGCTTGGTGTTCCCAAGGTTCGCTCTGGGCTCCTGGGGTATACTCTGCAATATCAGGGGTCGTTAGGGCCTACTCCCACGGAGATTGCTTGCTTAGGGCTCTTTCTGCTGAGGTTGCTGCATTGGGCCTGCTCTGGCAGAGGTCCTGGCTCAGGCCTACTCTATCGGAGTTTCCAGATCTGTGCCCATACTTGCAGAGATCTCTGGTTCCTGTCTTCTCCCTTGGAGGTCCCAGACTCAGGCCTGGATCTGCAGAGGTCTCTGGTTGCATCCTAGTCCTTCAGCGTTTGCTCCCTTGTATCTGCTTCTGTGGAGTTCGCTGTCTCAGGCCTGCTTCACTGATATAATATTTCAAATATTTAAAAAACAAATGAAAAGTTAGTGATTTATTCATGATTTTCATATTGATTGTATTATGATACTATGATGCACAAAATTTTTAAAAGCTACAAAAATGTTCATATAATGAACAATTGCTTTATATTGCTTGTGTTACCAACATTTTTTTTTGTTTTTTTAGCATATGCTCCCCTGTTTCTTAACACTTTTTTTGGTTTATACTTTTTCTGATATTGCTCTTACTAGCCTGTCTACATACACACATTCTGATCAAGGTAACAGTAGGATGATACTAGCGAGTGAGCAATTAGAGCAAGATTTGAGTCTTTTATGTAATAGTTCTGACTCTGTCAGCACATTGTGAGATGAAAACGAGAGAGAACACACAATGAACAGATAATTAGGAATACCATTCTTGTACTGACAATGTGAATTATTTATTCCTTTTGCAAGAAGGTGGCTTTCAATTATTTGCTTCTAGCCAATTTGAAAAATTACCTAAGTAATTTTTTTTAGGTAAGGAATGATTAAAAGCAATTGTTAAGGATATCATATCCCAAGACTTGACTGATAATCTATAAACAAACCCCTCTATTGCCATTTGTTAGGGCAATAAACACAAATTGGCAGAGACTATGGGAGGTAATGAAGAGCTGCTGCAAGAAAAACTCTAGCAAGTTCTGATCCCCATGTGTATAGTTTTCGGAAAAGGATCCAAAAAAAGGGATCTTTTTTGTTCAGAGTCATGTGTAAGAATACATAGGATGGAAAAGTTAGAAGATAAAAGACCCTACAATAAAGAAAGGAATAAGACGGAGCCACAGGCACATAACTTTAGCAGTAGCATTAAAGATTTACACTACTGCAGACATAGAGACCCAAAATTCACGTACAATTACAAATAAAGGCCAAGTTTGGATGCTCATATAAGTGAGGGAAGTAAGCTAAGATCACTTCTCAGAAACACACACACACACACACACACACAGAAACAGAATGGAGAAATGTTCTGCTCACCAATAACAGGCCAGTACAAATACTCTAAAATTTAGAAGTTTGCTAATGGTACCGATGTGGATGTGCAGTAACAGACACTGTCTCTTGTAGAGACACACAGGCATGGCTCAAATGGGAAGATGTAGCAGGAACATTCAATGGAGAAAGCTTTTAGGCTGGGCATGATGCTAAACACCTGTTATCTTGGGCCTGTGTAGGTCAAAACAAAAGGATCTGGAGTTGTAAGTCATTTTACCATGTTCCTAGTATTTCAAATTTTTGCTGCATGAAACCTCACAGGGAGTCTGCAAAGTAAACAATGCTGAATGATGCAACATTTTTTAATCTAATGAACTTTTACTATATTTTTATGTGTGCTATAGTTTACTTTTGTCTCTTTTAAAAAGTTTTAACATTTTAGTTTTTATTTATTCTTTTAAAATTTCGCACATGTGTATACTGTATTTTAAACATAGCCACACCTCACTTCCCTCTTGACCTCCCTATAGGACCCTATCAGATCTTCCTTCTAACTTTGGTCCTCTTATAATGATGTATTTATTTTGATCCACCGAGTTCAATTAATTCTGTATATATATACACATGGCCATGGGGTCATCTACTAGGGCATGAGGAAGCTACTAGCTCTGAAGAACATTGCCTTTTCCTTCTTCAATAGTCATCGACTGCAAATAGTTCATGAAGCCCCCCCCCCCATGTTGAAATTTTTAAGTGGTTCAGTCCTGTGGAGGTCTTGCACAGGACTCCTGTAGGGTTCATATGTGCAACAGCCTTGTCATGAGCAGAGGACATTTCACCACTCGTCCCCATCTTTCAACATTCTTTTCAACATTTACATTTGTTTTTCTAGCTCTAGTCCATGTTGTTCCTTGAGCCACTGGAGTGCAGTTTGATATGGATAGCCCATATATAGCTGACCATTTACAGTCAATTATTACCATGACTGAGACTTTTTTTTTAAGTAACCCATGTCTTCTGGGAGCAGCACTATTCACTAATGTGGTGTACTTCTGCTCAAATGCCCTAAAAACTACATTGTTAAATTAGCTTACAAATTAGTTAGGTAAGGGTTCTATATCTATCCTTTGTTTTGGTTAACCCACAATTCACCCCTCATTTTTCTCCGTTCCTATCTCCATCTCCCTGTTGAACTTTTAGCTCCCTACATACTCCTTCTGTTCTATCATTTCTATGTATATTTGTTTTGTTTTACTTGGTGCACAAGTTTGTTTTCTATTGCTGTGATAAAACACCATGGCCAAAAGCAGCTTGGGGAGGAAAGGGTTATTTGGCTTACAAGTTTTAATCACAGTCCATTAGTCAGGGTACTCAGGGCAGGAACGTAAAGCAGGAAACTGGAAACAGGAATTGGAATAGAGACCATGGAGGAATGATGCCTACTGGTTTGCTCATTATGGCTTGCTCAGTTTCTTTCCCTGTACAACGCAGGACCATGTGCACAGGTGTGGAGTGCTTCCTCCCACATTAATCATGAATCAAGGAAATGTCCCACAGGCTTGCCTACTGACCAATCTGATGGGGCTCTTTCTCAAATGAGCTTTCCTCTTTCCAGACGACCTTAGCAATGTCAAGTTGACAAAACTTAACCAGCACAATCGACTCTTGGTTAACTTGGCACAAGAATACCTCACTATTAAACCATAACTCCCCATTTTATACCCAAAATTTTATGTTAATTTCACAATTTATAGCAGTATAATTTTTAAAATCCCATAGTATTTAAAAAAAAACTTAAACCCATCTGGGTGGCTATAATGGTATATTATTTGTGTTTTAATAAATAAAGCTTACCTGAAGATCAGAGGGCAAAGCAGCCATACTAGTCAGCTATACTGGCCAGGGAGTGGTGGCACACACCTTTAATTCAAGGACTCGGGAGAGACAGAGGCAGGTGTATCCTTGTGAGTTCAAGGCCACCCTGGGCTATACAAGATTGAATCTTCTAAAAGAGAAGCAGATATTATGCAAAGGTGATCCAAACACTTGGGATCACATGCCTTTAATTCCAGCACTAGGAAGACTGGAGACAGGAGCAACACGGGTGGGCAGAGAGAGGAATATAAAAGGGAAGAGACAGGAACTCAGTGGAGTGTGGAGTCTGAGAATTCCTGGAGACAGGATTTCACCCTTCAGTCTGATGATTTGGTAGAGATAAAAGGTCTTTTTAGTGCTTGACTGCTTTGCTCTTCAGATCTTGAGGTTGAACAACAATACCTGTCTCTGGGTTTTTATTTTTCATGGTATAGGCGGCAGTAGTGTTTGCATTTAATCCCAGCACATGGGAGCAGAGGCAAACGGATCCCTGGGAGTTCAAGGCCAGGCTGTTTCATACATAGTGGGTTCCATGACAGCCAAGGCTACACAGAGAAATTCTGTGTCTTAGTTAGGGTTTCTATTGCTGTGATGAAACAACATGATCAAAAAGTAAACTGGGGAGAAAGGGGGTTATTTGGCTTACACATTAGCCTTGCTGTTCATTACTGAAGGTGTTGTGCCTGAGTTCAAGGACTCCCAAGTAGACCACCATGGAGCCACACTTCCGAATGCAAAAGCAAGGTTTCGTTTATTAAGTACAGGCTAGCATGGGTCCTCTGCCTCATAGTCTGACACAGCAGATGGAGGGAGAAGGACCCCATCTATTTTTGTAAGGGGTTTATAAAGACAAAAACCACAAAGAAGCCACAAGGTTACAGTTTCAAAATACAAAATTACTTATCCTATATCACAATGGGCTAAAGGTGAGGCAAAGCTCAGCTGTTAGTTCCTGATAGGCTATGAGTATCTAAGGGGCATAGCAACAGCCCCCTGGTTACGTCCTCCAGACATCTGCTGACTCTGTGCTAACCACAGGGGCAAAACAGTGGTTAATCAGGTACCCAGGAGGACGTTTGAAACAAGCAGATGTGAACAGATGTTGTTTGAGTACCTGGTGGGTCACTTTGACCAGGGCAGACACAGTTTCTTGAGAATGTTTATGACTTTGCTGGACTGCATTCGGTCTTCTAGTTTGGTCCTCTCTAAAATGGAGTTCTTTTTCAAAATGGAGTTTGTTTTGCTCCTTCAAAGGGAGTCAGCATAGAAACTCAAACAGGGCAGGACCCTGGAGGCAGGAGCTGATGCAGAGGACATGGCGGGGGGGGGGGGGTGGTTACTGGCTTACTATCTATGGTTGCTTAACCCATCTTCTTATAGAATCCAGGACCAACACCCCAGGGCTGGCACCTCCCACCGAGGAAATGCTTTACAGCTGAATCTCATGGAGGCATTTCCTCAACCGAGTCTCCTTCCTTTTGGATGACTCTAGTGTGTGTTAAGTTGACACACAAAACCATACACCCTGTCTTGAAAAAAAAACAAAACCAAAAAATTCAGACACACTATAAGTTCATTCTCTTTCAAATAGCTATCAACACATTTTCAAAAGTATAGAAGTTTCTCAACTGTAAAAACCTATAAAATAAAAAAATAAGTTGCAGACTTTATTCTAAAAGAAAAGAATAAAAGCACAGTTACATCAAATTAAGGCGAATTTAAATTCCAACCATGTAAACATTTCAATGTCCCATGTCTGTGATTCACTCACAACCTTTGGGTTTCTAGAGCTCTAGGAAGCTTCATTTCTCTGCCATCCACAGCACACAAGCATGTCTAATGGGCTCAGGCTGGCTCCACTGCATGACTGCTGCTGTCCCTGGTGAGCTTCCCACAGTCCTGGCATTTCCAGTGTCCTAGGGTCTCCACTGCAGCTGAGGCTATATTTTCCCCAATAGCCTCCCCTGGCCTCTCTTCAGTGAATCAAATCCCACCACACAGTGCCAAGTCTTAGCTTCTCAAACCTGACCCCTTCAATATTGGGGTATCCATTGCAACTGAAGCTGCAATGTTGCAGGAATTTATCAGAGTCCCTATATGTGGGGTAAACTTTTGAATGAACAGCTGTTTTCTAGAAGAACTTTGATGTTTAAAACTCGTTGTGGTAAACTGTAAAGAATCTGTGGGAAACAATGATTGTTTTCCATGGTTTGTAGAATCGTTTTACTGAAGGGACATTGCAGCCTTCACATGACTTTGGTCACCAAATGCCTCTGGAACACCTGAGGCTCTTGGATTATTGTGTATGGCAGATGATACACAGCAAAGGACTAAAGTCCTGAGAGCATGCGATGCTTTCCTTTAGAGAGACATAGAGAATGAATTAGGGACCTTGATATGAGGAAATATTTTATCCCTAAAACCAACTTTGTGTAACAAACAACAAAAGATTTGTACGGCTATTCGGGGTTCAGGCCATTGGAGGGGCTGAACCTTTCTGCTGCCACATAGGCCTTAAAATCTCATCTTGGAGTGCCTTCTTTTTTCAACTGACCCATGCTACACAGAACACCCCCACACTGCACTTCTATCAATTGCCTCTACTGACCTCTCATTATGCCAAGCTCTTCATGACCCTTTCAATCTTGTAACTTTTATGTTACCAAAGCAAATACTATGCGGGAGATTGTTACACATTATCAGATCTCGCTTCCAGCTTGGGATGCCGCTTTGGAGCCCCACTGAGTCACAGCTTCTATGGGCTAACACTGACAAAACATTCTCAGAATAGTTCACGCCAATAATGCTGCTCTGATTTTTCATCTCCAAATAACTAGGATCTATTGTCCAAGTAAAGCAAAATATTCATTTCAGTGATGCTGGTCTCTGGTTAATAACAGCTGAGTCTTTGTCCCAAGCTGACCAGAAACTATAGAATATTAATACAATGTATCACAGGATTAAAGACTCTGAGAGACTCTCAAGTGTCCCTCTGAAATGTCACAATTGAGGACTCCATTGACTACAATGCTGTCACGATTCTTATCCTTCAAGCTTCCAAACAGCACATTAATCTCTGACCACTAATGAATCTTCTAGCTCATATTAGAACCCCTTCCGCAATCCTGCCCAAAACACCAAGGGCAGATTTGTCACAACAATAATGCAGTCTCTGGCACAAATTTATGTATTTTCTCACTATGCTAGTTTCCCCAACTTTGAGTGATAATGTATATTCTGTGCCAGTATATGATAGAAGTCTGTGATTTGCTTTTTAATTTTGATTTTACAGGGTTTAAAAGATTGTCTCGAGTCTCAGAAGAGATAGTGAACTTCGGATTTTTTAAAACAATGTTAAGCCTGTGAAAGACTATATACTTTTGAAGTAGGACTAAATACATTTTGCATTATGATATAGCTATAGGCATGTGGGGGCCAAGGACTGGATAAGGGAAGATTTGAAAAAGAAAGGCCCTCATAGGCCCACATATTTGAATGCTTAGTCATCAAAGAGCAGCACTATTTGAGAAGGATGAGGAAGTGTGTCATTGTTGCTAGGCCCAGTGTTGTTCTCTGACTGTCGACCAAGATAAAGTTCTCAGCTACTGCTCCAGTGACCTGCCTGCATGCTGCTGTGCTCACCACCATGCTAATGAACTAAACTGAATTGTAAACAAGTCCACGATGAAATGCTTTGTTTCAGAAGAGTTGCTGTGATCATAGTGTCTCTTCACAGCAACAGAATCTGACTAAAGCACTTAGTAACCATGCCCAAGGGGCAGCACCATCTCCACAACCTGATCCTCTAAGTGTAAACCTTGGGGAGCCCCAAGCAGTTAATTGGAGACTTGTTCATAGTTTCAGAGGCAAGTCAAGGACCATCATGGTGGCAGCATGGCATCAAGCAGACAGCTATGGGGCCAGAGCAGAAGCTGAGAGCTTCCTTCTTTTCCACAAGCAGAAGACAGAGAGGGAAGCTGACACACTCCCTTAAACAAGGTCACACCTCCTAATCCTTTGTAGGAGACAGTCCATCCACTAGGGACCAAGCATTAAAATACATGAGCCTATGGGGCCATTCTCATTCAAACCCCTACAGGACTGCTACCCACAGGTCACCCAGGTAGCTCCTTCAGGTAACTAAGGTAGAATGAGATCATGGGAGGTTTTCCAAGTAAGGAACCAAACCCAAGCTGAGGCGCCATGGAGCCAGTTCTGGCAATCTGTCTGTACACACAACTATCACCAACACTGGTTTTAGTTATAACACATTTCCAATCTACCAGTGTGGATTTGCCCTCTGGGAATCAAGTGCAAAACTCAGAGCTCTCGCAACACTGTCCCTGGAGGTAATTATTAAACGATTAGCAGTCCATCACTGGCAGGGACTAAGACAGAAACAGAGCAAGAAATCCTAGACATAAAGTGTGGTGGGAAAAATACACAGATACGTGCAGATGCTCAGACATATAGCCAAACACTCTCATAATAGCATCCAGACAGGCAAGCAAATGAACTTCCCCACACAGTTCAGACATAGAGACACCCCAAAGTTCATAAACCAGCTTACACTCCAATCCAACACATCCATGTACAGACACAGTCCTAAACATGCTCAAACTCACACACACACACACACACACACACACACACACACACACAACTATGTGTGTGAAAATGAGCAGGTGAGTTTAGTCCACTCGGTCTTTCGTCTTTCTGCTGTCTGTCTCTAGCAGGGTGTTCTCTGACAGTCAGCCATTGAACCCGGGCAACATAAACTGGTCCCTGTTCATTGTCCACACTGCGTTATGATGGAGAAATGGATGTTTGCCCCAGTTTAATGCTCTGATGGACTCTTTATTAAGCATCTCCTTATACATGGAACACTTATCTTTGATGCTCCAGACATCCTGCCCTCCCACATGCTCACAGCTTCCTTAAACCATCTTCCCACTTACCCATTCATCAAACTATCCACACAGCTACCCACGCCTACTTCCAACCATCCATCCACTACCCAACCACCCATCCATCCATACATTAATCCATCTCTCTACCCCTTTACCACTCATCCACGTCTAAATGCGTATTTATTCCTCCATCATTCTTACCCTTCCGCCAGACCATCTGGTCCCTTCCTACGAACTTCCCTGGGAAAATACTGTGTTGCGTCTGGAGAAAGCCTGCACTCTGCTCACTTGTCTGTAAGAGCTCCCAAGTGGGTATAGGCAGCAGCTCATATCCGCAGCCTTCTCGGGTGAAGCATCCTCTGGAGGTCTGTGCGTCACCACTGTCTCCACACCAAGAGCTCTGCCTACACGTGTGTGTTCTGTGGTGAATGGAATTTGGTTTGTGCCCATCGTCTGTATCTGTGTTGTGCTTGTCATTTTTGCATATGAAGTGCATCGTGTGTGTGGACACACATGTTATCAATCATGCTGTGGGTTGTGAGAATGCTGTTTGTTGGGCAATGTGTACAATACATGTGAGTAGGATGATGTGGGCTGTGTTGAATGGTGTACGGTGGTTTCAATGTTTTCTAATGATAAGTGGGTTGTGATACACATGTTGAGTGTTGTATACTGTATGTGTGTTGAATCTACAGGCTTTGAGTGACGACAGGAAGCTGCAGACTCCTATCCCTGCTACCTGGTATCTAGGCATAAAAGTCACTGCCTGGCATTCAGGTTGCCATGGAAACCATGTGGAATATGGGTAGACAAGCACATAGGCAAGTCCTGGGCATTAGCAGAAGGGTTTCTTCTGCCCCCACCAGGCCTCTCTGCCACCTCTGTACAGAGATTTGTGACACTCACCAGCCCATGCTCCAGCAAAGAAAGCCATGGAACTGACTGAGGTTCCCCCTCCAAAAGCACCAGGTCTCCCCACCGTGTCAGTTCTGGACAGTCCCCATGGGGATGGCTCTGCATGAGAGGCAGTGCATACTGTTTGTTTATGCAGCAGGGATGCGCATATAGGCTGGCACCCCACAGCTCTCTAGGCCTTGGCTCTTCAGTCTGTCTGTCCTTCCCAGCCACGGCAGACTGCCTCATACCCAGGTGTCTGCCCAAAGCACTGGTCCTGCAGGGGTCTACACTGAATGGTTCCTGGATCTCTACCTCACTGCCCCTGCCAGGGGCTGTGTGGCTAGAACTCCCACTGTGTGGAGCAGGAAGGGAGCCTGCATAGCTGCAGTTGTCCAGATGTTGGGAGAGGCCTGGAAGGGTCTGGGTTCTGGGTAAAGTTTTACTCTCTTCTCACCTGACCTCATCTTAGGAACTGACTGCAAGGGGCGACAGAAAAGCCCGAGTTTTGCGGGAACCGGCAAACTGCAGCTGTGGCCAGAAGCTCTCAAAAGGCTGTGAACCTAACACCAAGCTTACTGGCTACATCTCCTTTGGGTGTAAGGCTCCTGCTAGTGTTTCCTCCCTCCCCCAGGAATAGGCCCACAGGCTGGGAAGGTGGTTCAGAGGATAAGAACACTTGCTGCTATAACATGAGAACCTGAATTTGAGTCACTACAAGCCATGATAAAAGCCAGGAGTGGCTGCATCCACCCTTCTAATTCTAGCTCTGGCCGTGCCAGAGGTTAGATACTGGAGGATGTCTTGGATTTTCAGTGAGAGGACCCTACCTTAATAGAGTAAATTGTAGAGTGATTGAGCGCAACACCCACTGATGTCCTCTGAGCCCCGCATATGCGCATCCTCTGAAGAAATGGTGGTGTAGACCTAGGTCTCTGGCTGTAATTTCCTAAGTGCTATTTTCCTAGGCATGAGGGAAGAAGTAGAGAATTCTGTCAAGGATGTTATATAGCCTTCCCAGACATCTGAATACTGTGAGATGCTTTGGCTGTAGCTGTAGCTCACAGGGATGTTGCCATCAGGGAGAAAATAAACTTCTGTGACTGAACACGAGTACCTTTGCTAAGTTCTTCTTTTATCTATTTATTCTTTTTCACTTTTCAGTTCTGTGGATAGATTTTGGGGTATGTTGCTTCTCCCCTCCCTGCTGAGACCTCCGAACCAGGACTGAGCATGTCCAACACCCACGCCAAGCCTCTTCTCTGGGTTCAGGTTGTCATGAGGCCCTTCAGTCCTGGCCCCTTTGACTCATGGCAGACACAGGCAAAGAAGAATCTAAGACACAATGTGCAAAGTAACTCTTTATTATAGAAATAAACAGGCATATTTTGGGGGAATACACAGAGCAATTGACTCCTGGGGTGGCTATATTACCTGGCCTCCATGTTAATTTTGGCCTTGTGGACAGCCACGTTTATAGCTAGAGTCATGGGTAAGGCTTCAGAAACACACAAAGAAAGGAGAAGTGTATATAAGAGAAAGATGACATCCAGGGGCTCCTTTTATGCCATCTATTTGAAGAATTCCTTTGGGATCTTGTTCTCGGCCTGGAGCAATGGAGATAGGATGTCAGAAGAGCCCAGTGCCCCGAGTTCCATTCCCTGGTCACCTAGACTCCATCTTGATGAAGGCGCCAGAGACAGCCATCTCGCTACCCAGACCTCACCTGGAGCATAGTGAAGACCTCCGCAGCTTTGTTGTAGTCCCACCCGTTGTCCTCAAGGCACCTGAGGCAGGAGAAGGACAGGTGGCTTCCATCTGTGACTATCACAGGACAGGTCCCCTTACCACGAATGCTACCACTTAACCTATGTTATTCATTTGCTGGGACAAATAGTAGTAGTGGAGAAGGACCCGGCAGAACCCACAATGTCTGTCACCATTCACGCTCAGTAGAATTCAAAGCAGAAACACACGGGTATTCCGACGAACAGTGCAGCTCAATACCAATACCCCACACCCTACACCCCATCTAAAAGAGAAACTCAAAAAAAATAGGAAGTGGAAATTCAAAAACAAATTCTCTCCCTTAAATTTTAAAGGAAGATGTATGTATGGCACATCTCAGGGTGCTTACCATTTCAAGTGCACATTGATCACTCATTTTCTAGCACATCCACAAGACTCTAACAATCCCAACTAATTCCCAAACAGCCCTGTTGCTGCACAAGAAAACTCCTGAACTACTGGAGCTCAGACCCTACTCTCCCATGTGTCCCAGAACTTGGCAAGTTCTATTGTGCTTTCAATCTCTCCCAATTTCCCCATCCTAAATCGTTTAAATAAATGTTCTGTAAAGAATAAAATGCAGTGCCTTGGGTGACTGGCTTCATCCACTTAGCCCAGTACTTCAAGTTTCACTCGTGTGAGAACATACAGCAGAGCCACATTCACTGTCGTGATTTAATAATATCCTATTGTAATATATACCATATTACATATAAATACCGTATAAATATCCATCCATGAGCAAGAAGCCAATGGAGTTGCTTTTCCCACTATAAATAACATTGCTATGAGCATACAAGTTTTGGATGAAACATGGTCTTGCTGCTTGTAGTTTGTACTTTGTAGCGGATTATCGGGCCATGTGGCAACTCTATGTTGCACATTTTGAGGAATGGTGTGACAGATCCTACACCCCACACCCACACCCCCTCCCTCTCTGTTTCTGTCTCTCTCTGTGTCTCTCCCTCCTCCCCAGTGTGGTTTAATAATCTCCTAGGCACCTCTCCATCCAACATGAGGACACTGAAGATGAACCATGACAGTTTAAGTTGCATTTCTCCAATAACTAAGAGTAATGAGAGAAAATGTATGTGCCTGTAGACCTTCTGCACATCTGTTTTGGAGAAACAAGTATCTGTTCAAATCCTTTCCCCAATCTCAGTTGTGTTGTTTGCCTTTTTACTGTGGTTTACTAAGGGTATTCTTCCTGTATTCTTATCAGGTATGTGGTCTGCCCGTCTTTCTCTCATTCTGTCTGGTGCCTTTGCGCTTCCCTGGCGGCAACTGCTGTTGCACTGATTTGTGATGGAGTCCAATTTGCCATCATTTCTTTGGCTGCTTTGACTTTTGGTGTCACAGACAATACTTGGCAACCTAATTCAAAGCCATGAAGATTTATACCTATGTTTTGTTCCTTGGGCACTGTAGTTGGAGTAACAATCTTGGAGCCTCTCTACACATGGCCTGTGTTTGCACAGGGTGTGCGGGTATTGTTGGGGGGGGTGTCAAAGGTCACTATTTCTTGAAGCGAACACCCAGTTCTCTCAGTGTCATGTGTTGAAAAGATACCATTACATTAGTCCGCAGTAATGACAGTGTGATAGTCTTGGTTATATACTATCTACTGACCATCAGAGTGGGAGGTTTTTCTATACATGCCGAACCTATGCCACTCATGCAAGCACCACATAGCCTCATTCAATGTAGCTTTGCAGCTGGCTTTTCATCTGGGAGCTGTGCCTCTTTTAACTTTGTTCTTTTCACTCCAAGCTGTCTGGGGTAGTTCAGGCCCACTGCATTTCCACAAGAACTTCGGGATCACCATGTCAATTTGAAAATGTTTAAAGTTGATGTTTTTTTATGTGTATGGGTGTTTTGCTGGTGTGTATATCTGTGCACTGCCAGTCTACAAGCACCCACGGAAGCCATAAAATGGTGTTGGATTCCCTGGAACTGGAGGGACAGATAGTTACAAGCAGCCATGTGGTTGGTGGGAACTGAACCTGGTTCCTTAGGAAAAGTAGCCAACACTCTTAAGTGCTATGCTAACTCTACAGCCCCTCTATGTCAGTTTTTGCAAAGAAACCATTTGGTACTTAAGAGGGAGATTTCAAGGAAACGGAAGAATCTTCTGGATGGTAATGGCATTGCCATGCCCTCAAATGAGGATATTCTTTTTCTATTATTTGGGGCATCTTTCCTTTTTTCAAGTTTTAGACACATTTTTCAGACATCAGAGTATGAGCTGTGCCCATCTGTGTATATGCACACCTGTCTATGTGTGCACAGTGGTGCATGTGTGGAGGTCACTGGACCATGTGGGGCGTGGTCCTGACACTTGAACAAGAAGACATTTTACCCACCAACACTTCTACCATGCCCTCTTTTGTTATGTTAGTGCCCAAGCGTTTTATTCTTTTGGATGCTGTTCTAAATGGATTTGCTTCCCTTTGGGTATTTATTGCAAATATACAGAAATACAATTGATTTCCGTGTCTTAACTCTTTACACCCTGCAGCCATGTTGAACAGTTCTAGGTGTTTAATATAATGAATTCCTTTGGATTTTCCAAGTGGAATGGAGGACATTTAAAAAATGGGCTATCCTTAATTTTTTTCACACACCCTACACCAAAATGATGCCACTTTTTCAGGGTGCTCCTATTTTAATTTTTGTTTGCGAGGCATTTGCAAAATATAGGCAGTTTCTTTTTTCATATGCTGCCTGAGATTCCACTACTCACTCTTATGCATTTCCATCCTCAGCCCCAGACCCATCCTGCCCACATTGATAGCAAGTACTCACTTCTGAGACCACTCGAGTTTCATCCCCGACTGGATGGAGAAAGCCTGTGTCATTCTTTGCTGCTCTTGAGAGGGGGCGAGCTTGAAGCTGGCACATGATGTAGGCAAGAGTATTTCAGAGGCACCCTGGGCCTCATCAGGGCTTGGATTCCTCACAAGAAGTTGGTCATTCACAATGCACAGGCTGGAGGAGAGTCAGTCCCTGAGATGCCTGGACTGGTGGACAATCCCTCCACTTCCCCATCCAGGATCCTCTTTAACCACTGCCACTCAGCAACCGGATACATCACCCCCATGTGCTTATTTGATCTGCCCAGTCAAATTCTTGGCTGCTGCCCAGAGAACACCGCCACCAACCCCTGTGAAAGATTGCCCGCCAGTCCCCTTGGATTTGAAGAGATTTAACCACCATGCAGTTCCCCTACACAACAGGAAAAGAACCTGGTTCTCCTCATTTCCATTTTCAGAGGAAGAATCAAAGTCTCCTGGATAGTTCAGTTAATGGTGTCAAGGTGACTGTTACTGACTCTTAGGATCAGAAAGAAAACTGGTATTCCAACACTGGTGCCCTAGCTCTTAATTACTAGGTTATGCTGATCCTTTGATCGATCTACCTCTTGACCTTCCAATACTGTGAGATTACCCCCAGAGAATGGTATCAATGCACTGTCTCACTTCTGGCCCCAAGCTGGGGTGGGAGTTCCACCCACAACACTGCACTTACTTTGAATTCTTCCTGTCAAGGGTAGCAATGAAGGTACGCATGAAGGCATGAATGCATCCCTGAGACCTCTCCTCCACTTCAAGGACAAAATAAACAATAAAACATCCTTAAACTTATGCATGTTTTGCACCCTCACAGGACAGTCCCCAATCAGGACCTTACGCTAAAAGGGCTCAGGACTGGTCAACTATTGGCCTGGAGTCAGGGCTCCCTGCTGAGAATGGGGAGGGGGCGGGTAACATAGGGAATGATCCACTCTCATTGATGGGTCCCCTACCCCATGCTGGACCATGTAAATATCACTTTCGGTGTTCACTTGGTCTCTGCTTCACATCTTCCTTACGGGGGTGGGAGGTGGGGGCAGTTTAATAAGCGCCATTTGCAAATGTGGAAATGCAGAGGTTAAGCAACTGGCCCAAAGTCAGAGTAAGGATCTGGAATGAGAGCCACCAACCCCACAGCTCCCATGCCCTCTCTCACCCAGGAGCTGTGGGGTAGACAGGCACAGCCCTCGGTCAGGGTCAGACCGGGATGGTCTGTGGGCAGGGCGCCGTGGGCAGGAGAGTACAAGGGACGTCAGGAAGGAAAAGCACACAATGAGGGGACCTGGGAGAGTTCTCAGGGGTCCACATCCAGGGCAAAGAGCGGGATAGGGTCTGGAGAGGGGATTCTGAACACACTCACCTTCCTTGAATAACCCTTTGACAGAAAAACAGAGCATCGTCTCCTGAAAGGGAAGAAGGCTTAGGCTCAGGATGTTGCTAAACTGTCTAACCACATAGGGACCTGCACCAAGGCAGAAGCTGGTGCTTACCGTCTGGAAGCACATGTCCACCTGGAAAGCACTGAAGGCATGCAGGGTTTGGGGTAACACCCGGAGAAAGTCCACAATGTCTTGTTTTCTGTACTTCAGCACCTGCCTCTGAAGGTCTATAGAGGTGTGAAGAAGCAAATGTCAGGGATTTGTCTATTATACCCTGGTCCATGGCCTCTATGATTACCTCCTCTACATGCCCAGTTTCTCCACTCTACCTGGTCTCCTCATCACACATTTATGGAATTCCTTGGGATTCTTCAAGTCCACTTCATCCTTCAAGTACTTACACATGCCACTCCTAGGAGGAAAGAGAAACAAGAGGTGGGGGTCCAGCCAGTGCAGACACTTTCTGGGGGTCAGTTGTGTCTATTTGGTGTGGGAGTGGGAGGTGGAATCACACTGTTCCAAAACAGAGCATGCGCTGTGATACTCACAGAATGGTCAGGGAGAAACAGGCCTGTTCATCGTAAACGCTGAGGAGATTCTGGCGGTCTCCATAGTCATAGATCAAGTAATACCTGTGGTGGGTGGAGGTGGGTGGAACGGGCTGTATCTTTGGCCAGGCTAAAAGTGACCCGAAAAGATCTCCAAGAAGCCCTTTGCTAAGGTGCCTCAGCCTAGCCAACTCCTTCCCTTCCATCTTTCAGGTTCCACCTGTACTTACTCCCGCAGGAATTGCTGTACTTGATTCTTTATGGCCTCAGAACCATTAAAGCTCTCCTAAAATACAAAGCCATTTCAGTTACAGGGTCTACTAAGAGCATTGCTGGCAACATCATAAGTCTCTCTTCATCCTTCCTCCTCACCTTATAGGGCCTTATTAACTGAGGTTCTTCAGTGTCCATTACACTTGAAAGTGGTAACTTCTTGCCATCCTGAGAAGAGAAGGAGGAGGCTGGGAATGCACGCCAGAGATGTAGCACTGGATGTCCATGGGACGAAGAGACGCAAGGGGAACCTTGACTTAGAGACAAGGTGTAAAGTGATCAGGAAATCCTTGGGTTGTGAGACCATAACAGGTACTGTACCATGGGGTACTGTAAGTCTCTATTGTATGTGCTTTGTAGGAATGTTTTGTCACTGGGGATGCTCTGTTTGTGTGTATAATTATGGGACAGAATTCAGATTATTTTTTTAGACTCCATGCCATTGAAAATGTATGACTGTCTTATGCAAACACATTATGTAGGCAAGAGCAAAGGGGCTGCGATTAAAAGCAGAGGTCGATTACGTGAGGAAGAGGCAATGGTGAAGGTAGGAACATACCAGGCGAGACAACTCTGGGAAACAGTCCAGGACAGCACTGTTTAAAAAGAAAAGGCCACAGAAGTGATTGACAGTTCTTGCTTAGGCAGGATTTCTCCCCTGCCCCCACCCTACCATCGATTCTCTGATTCTTTATCCAGTTTTCCTCTGACCCCTTCCCTGCTGCCCAACCATTGGGTGGCTCCTACCCATACGGCACTGGCCCCCTTCTCCAGGGTCACAAGGAGCCCCATTGGAAGCCCAGTATTCAGGGATCCTTTCTTCTCCCTGCTTCCTTTCCCAGTCTCAGAAAGGTCCACAGAAGGCCATTAAAGGAACAGGATCTCAGGGCCCTACCACTTAGAATGGTGTCCAGCATTCTCTGGGATGCTGAAGATGAAGAGATGAAGGTGTGGGAGGCAGGGCTCAGAATGCCCAAAGAAGACAGTGGGTAGTGGGTGGTAGATGGTGACAGAAAAGGAATCAGGGGAACAAGGAAGATATGGTAGAGATATGGGAGAAGAGAGACAATGAAGCCAGAGGAAACAATGCAAAGGTGATAATGAAAGATGTTGTCTAGCCTGGCGTAGTTGGCCCGTGGAAATGAGGGAAAGGGAGCTCCCCCCCCTGCTGCTGCCATTTCTTTCCCTTGTGCTTGGCTAGCCCAGGGATCCAAAGCAGGACTGGAAACATGCACCGTAGTATTTCCTCAGTGAGCAGGAGACTAAAAGCCTCCTTGGAGGCAGAAACCATTTTCCAAAAGAAGAAGAAGTGGTATGTGAGTTCTCACCTCAGCATGGGATGGAGGGGCTATGGCCTTATCTAAGGAATCAAATTGCTTGTTTCAGGCTACCCAAGGCTACTCTTATAGGCTAGGTAGGATGATGAAGGTTGGTCCATAGGTATAGACAGGGAAGGAGGGAGGAAGGCATCAAGAAGGCTAGTCCTTCTGCCTCCTCAACCTCTGCTGCACTCTGCCTTCTCTTCCTGACCCAGTCATGGCCCACTCCTGGATCCCTGATCCATAGAGCCCAGGTTCCCCTCCCCCCCCCAAAGGAAGACAGAGATGCCAGCCACAGTCCAGAGAAAGCAAGGACCATGTCAGCATCACCCAGGACCTCAGCCCTCAACCTGGAACAGGGCAACCTCTAGGGCAGCCTGGGACAAATGAGGGAACATTCAGGAACAAGATCCGGCACCTCCTCTTAGGAGCAGGAAAGAGATCTACTGTTGAGATGAAGCATGGCAGGGCCTGCTGGAAGATGCTGAAAACTCACTCAAGGGAAACACTGCCCACACTAGGTGAGGTGGGTCAAGCAGAGCAGAAGCAAAGGAGACCTGTGGGCACTCCCAAGTACCGAGAAGGGAGAGGAAAGCCATGATGCCTTCCCAGAGGGCCAGGCCTGCCTCCTCCCACAGGGAGTTTCTCAGGCCATCAGGAGGCAATGGTATCCCTGAAGGGGAAGGTGTAGCTGGCATGACGTACCTGACATAGGCAGAATGGTCTGGGAAGGTGCTGCACAAGGGGTTCCCTTCCAGCCACAGCTCTTCCAGCTTCAGCCCCTTTACCTTCTCCAACTCCCATGCTGTCTTTAGCTGAGAAAGAATGGGAGAGCTGGTAAAGGTGTCCCAGGCAAAGGCAGCCATCATCTGCAGTTCAGGACCACTTTGTCTGCCTCACCCTCAACCCCAATAGCTTCTGCTCACCTTGTTTTCAGAGAGGTTCAGGATCTTGACTTGGGGTGCCTTCTCTACCACATCAAACAAGCTATCTAACCGAAACAGTCTGTTGCAGCTCAAGTTCAAGGAGCGCAGCTTTGGGGAACAAGAGTTACCGAGCGAGCGTTACTGTCAAGAGCCTCAGAGACACTTCTACCCTGCACCCCATCCTTTCTGGCCCTCCACCCAAACATCAACACCTCAGGGAAATCCTCTTGGATGATCTGAAGGGTGGCAGTCATGCAGCTTCTTCGGCTCAGAACCATATCTATTTTCTGATCTAACAAGTCTTCGGGAGAAGGAGAAAAAGGAATCAGAAAGCAGAGAGGGGTCTGTCTGAATCAACCCCAGAACAGACCCCTCCACAGGCTACCACATGTATGCCTTCTTCCTAGGCAGACCTGGAATGTACAGTGATTGCTGCCAGCAATACCTGGGTCAAAGTAGAGATTTTGAAGGTCCAGAGCATGCTGGGAAACATCATATCTTTTTCTCAGGGCCAGCTGCAGAGACACAGATGGAGAGGGTGGCTCTGTGGTATTGTGGGTCATGGTATTGGGAACTTCAGGGACTGAGGGGAAGGAGAGCTGGGTCTGGGAAGCGAATACACACACTGCCTTCAGACTGCTTTACCTTTAGCTGCTCCATTTGTACTCGCGTGAGCCTATTTTTCACAGAGTAGGGTACTTCTGAGGGATTGACAAAAATAGGTATCTGTAGGGAGGAGAAAAAGAGTGAGCACCGGGAACTCTAATCCCAAAGATGGCACTCCCAGCACTGAGCCTGTGCCAGGGCTAGCTACAGAGAATGCCTCCAGCACACACCTTGTAACTGTCCTCATCATACATCTTGTAGCTGACATCCTTCAAGGCAGAGGCAGTGCTAGCATCCTGGACAAAGAACCGGATCTGGTATCTGTCACACTGGAACTTGCAAGGGGAGAAAGAAGGGAAAGTGGTAAGAGGCCCTTGCTCCCTGCTGAGCCTGGCCTGTTCCACCTCCCAAGCCACCCTAGCTAGCTTCACCATCTTCTCTTACATCCACCGGGATGAAGGGCACGCTGCAGAGGCTGTGGACAGATTTCATTAGCTGTGTCTTGTCAGACTTTCTGCTACACGGAATCTAAATTTACAAACAAGGAACAAGTCAGAAGAGAGACACCATTGACTCCCAGAGGAGAGGAAACATACTGCTGATGTTCTTTCCTGACCTAGCTAGCTACAAAGAAGGGCCACGGGGCCTCTGGCTCTGACACTGCGCTTTGTTTCATGCCCAACACAGATCTCCTTGACCCACACTCTGCCCACGCAGTCGCTCTCCTCCCTCCAGGCAACTGATTTGTCTTGTTCACTGTGAGTTTCCTTCTGGTGGGTTTCAGAATAGTCTAATGCAGTGGGCACCAAGACACTCACCGTGACCTTGAACCAGCTCCCCAGTGTTCTATCTTCTGGGTGCTGCCCCACTTCTTTCTTTTGAGATTTGCCATTTTCCCACACTGTGATCTGGAGTTTGTCCTCCCTATGCTGGTCCTCTCTATTCTTAGGTCGCGCAGCATAAGGTGTGCTACGGAAGAGTTAGGGAGCACGGATAAACGCTCAGAAATTCCTGCATGCGTCCTCATTTCTCTCACTCACAGAAAGCGCACAATTAGGATTGCTCAGCCGCCATCCCTCATCTATGGAGCACTGGATCTCCAGTTTCCCAGGGAGAGAAGACCACAGAGGAAGAGGAGGTAGAAGAGCTGCACAGTCCGAGGGGCTGCTACCCACTAACCGGGCTGCCTGGTCTCTTACTATCTTACTGAGGGGTCCCAGAGAACATCTCTTATCTCCACATTTCTACCATCACCTCAGGATTTTGAAGGCTGGAGCACGTACCCAGTGTGTTCATAATGACCTTTCCTTTTGCCAGTATGACCCAGTGAAGATGCGTAGTCTCTCTTTCTTCCCAGAAGAACACGGTCTTTACCACTGTAGGATTCTGAAATGGGAAAGGATGAAAGTTAGAAACCACATCAGTGGTCCAGTTATCACATGCTGTACTGTGGGAACGGCACCATGGGAGGGCAAGGAATGTGCCAATTTTCCCCAAAGGACAAATCAAAAACACCCAGTGGACAAACTCCTGGCACAGTCACAGCAGATGGCCTGCAAGAAGAAGGGGCCTGTTAGACAATTTTAAAACAGTAGGGCAGGGTTTGTGATGAACACGAGTGTACTTGTCCCATGGTGTGGAACAGACACAAATCACATATCAGGAAGCTAAGCTAACCTGGCCCCATCCAGGGATTCTCTAATGTAACAGCCACACACAAGCCAGGGAGCCTACCCCTCTCACCACAGCAATCCAGTCACTCACTGAACTGGCCCTGCCACACTCACCAAGCTGTACACTCCCTTGATGGCAGTGAAGACTCAGGCAGTAGTTTCTTACACTGTCACCAGGTAATCTGTGTGCCCTCCCAGATTCTCAGCTTGAGCTATCCAGAAGCCCTGTCTTCTCTGTCCCACATACAGTACTTTTGAGCACAGGACACTGACTTCCCTAGGCCCACACTTGTGTTAGTGGGCTCAGAAACACAAAGTGAGGTGCTAAGTGTCTGACACAGTTTCCAATTGGACTGCGATCCTGATGTTACTAATTCTCTAGTCTGTGCCCATTTCAGTCACAGACATGACTGGGATCGCACATCTCCTCAGTGCTAAGGCCTGCTCCACTGCTTACAAGAGTCAACTCTTATCACTGCATTACATACTTCTACTTTCCGATCATCAGCATTTGTTTTGAATACTCTGAGGTTCTGTTATTGGTTTCGTACAGACTTGGAATGCTGGAGGATTCCATTTTTGTTCTCAGAAGGTAGGAAGGCCTCACTTTGTCTCTCGTGGACAACAAGAACAGCCTTTTTTTGGCAACACAGCCCTACTTGTGCTTTTAAAGTATTTTTGCTGTGTGCCCCTCCATGTTCACACCCAGGAGTTGTTTCTGCCATCCCATTCACGTCTCCCACCCATACCCTCCCACCAAACTCTCTTCCTATACCTCTGATTTACTGGGGTGACAGATTTTGTTTTCTTTTTCATTATTATTTTTGAAATAATGGTACCCCCTTTCTGTGCCCCTAAAGTATACTCAACAGAGACATTTGTATTATCAATCACCCAAAAAACCCATGTGCCAGCAGAAAGTGATGTTGGTGTCGTGTATTCAGAGCAGCATTCTTGTGTACCCCAAAGTAAAAGATTCTCTCTGATCCCCAAGTTGTATATTTTGCTCATTACTTATCCTCCATTGCCTCAGGACAATTATATGGATAAAAATTAGCTCACTTGGAGTCAACTCCCAACAAACTTATGATGGCCACAGCTCAGATAAACTTTACTAGGGAGCCCAGCACTTTCACCATGTACCCACTTTCAGGACCCTCCCATCACACACTGTGATGGCTTCCCTGTGTCTGAGCTGGCAGTGGAAATGAATCTAAAGATGAATAGATTCTTTGGGGTAGGCATTCAGATAGCCTCAAACACTGAAGGAGAACAGCCCCCCCCCCCTCTCTGCAAGGTTGCTGAGAAATGGGAGCTGGAGAAATGGTGTTACCTGGCCAGGTCTCCCAAACTGTTTCCAGAACTTATTCCAGAAGTTGGGAACTCATTCCAAGGTTGCCTTTGCATTTTCCCATGCTGTCTCTGTCTCTGTCTCTGTCTTCCATGAAGTAGTAAAAGTTCTTGATTTTGTTGTAAGGCAAGCATCAAATCTTGCCTGTCCCTCCTTCAAAGTTCTACAACCGGGTTTTGAACTTTGAAGCCCATCGTGTTAAAGATCTTTGAGTCTATGATATGTGTGTGTGTGTGTGTGTGTGTGTGTGTGTGTGTGTGTGTATAAAACAGTTGACTAAAAACAACTTGATAGGTGACATTAGGTGAATGTTAGCCAACCAGATCCTTTTAATGAAAGTTCAATTGGCAAAGAAACATGAAACATTTATGTTGGAAGTGGGGCTAGGACAAGAGGTGGGCTCAGTAGAGACAAAAGCCATGCTCTCCTATTCATGAGAACCTGAAGTTACACATCTCACCTGTGACTCCAGAAAGTTAAAACTGGTGGACTGAAGGAAAGAGCAGACTGTGAGAAACCAGAGAAAAATCCAGATGCTCTGGATGCATTGTGCCCCACGTATGGAGTAGGATGATTCCAAACCATTGTGTGGGACCCAAGACTATTTCAAAAACACTTCTACTGAGGGGCATGGTTATAGTTGATCTTTCCAGTGGCCACAGTTCCAGATACCATCCTCAGCAAGGCCCTCTACTGTGAATCACTGAACACGGAGAATATAAAGCTAACAGTAGCAGAGGAATTCTATGGGGAGGGACACTGAGAACAAAAACACATTAGTGCCCATCCACTTCCTGAATGCTCTGGTTATATTGCCATACCTGGCTAGTGGTGGTGATGCCAGAATCAAAGTGATAAACAGCAAGAATATTTTTAAAAAAAAAGCATTTAGGTGCGAGAGAGAGAGAGAGAGAGAGAGAGAGAGAGAGAGAGAGAGAGAGAGAGAGAGAGAGAGAGAGAGAGTGTTCAGTGGTTAGGAGCACTTGCTTTTCTTGCAGAGCACCTGGGTTCAGTTCCTAGTGGCCATATCAGGCAGCTCAGAGCCATCTGGAAGCTCCAGCTCCAGAGATTCTGGCCCCCTCTTCTGGCTTCCAATGCCACCTGCAGGCACGAGGGGCACACACACACACACACACAGGCAGACGCACACACAGGCATGCAACAAAAATGAATTAAAAAATTAAAACTATTTGACACACCAGCTAGTCCACCTGCACCGTGACAACTACAGTTTGCCATGAGCATACTACATAAGCACAAAGAGCATTGAGGACTTGTCTTCACCTGTGTATCTGTAGGTCCTCTGCTTTCTTTCAACGGAGTCCATCTCTCTTGTCTCTTGGCCTTTGTGGTCTGAAGAAGCTTCGAAAAGGAGAAGTGGAAGGAAAAATGGATTACTTAAGCTCTATGTCATATAAACTAGGACAACGTTCTTCGGGCACCTGGAAATCATGTTTTTCACCCCCAGGCACGAAGGCGCCATGTTGCTGGATACTCAGCTAGCTGAATTCGTCTACTATGCCCTTCACTATGGACCCATGGCATCCCTTAAGATGTCATCCATATGTCTCTTCAAACTACCACTTTCTGTCTGGTGGATGAAATGGGAGCTCGGAACAAGGGATCCAAGGAGCAACGCTTAGTAAAGAAGATGGAAATCTCAGTGTGTCACTGGCCTACAGAGAGCTTGAACACTAGAGGGTGAGGAAACCTTTGCCAACCACCACTTTGAAAACTAAGAGTTTCAAATTAAGGAATTCAGAATGTCTACTCGGTCGCCTTGTTTGCAAGCTCATTAAAATCTCAAACTTTACAAAAGTCCAACGTCTCCTTTGCACCCACCCTCCCTTCCCTTTTCTGACCATCCCTTCTTCCAGATCCCTGCTCATCCCAGGGGAAGAGCTCAAGAAGCTGGGTGAAAAAGGAAGCCAGGGCACAGCGGCAGCAAGGGGAGAGGCTGCAGGGAAAGGAAGACCCTCTTCCTCTTCCGAAATGAACTCTATGGGCACTGGCGAGTAGAAAGCCTCCTTCCGGTCACTGCAGAACAGACGGAAAATCTGGCAGGGCAGTAACCACAGTTGGGGGTGGGGCGGGACAAGGGTGATCCTATCTTGATTAAGGAGTCCCGCCCTGCAGAGATGAGTACCAGTCTTTAAACCTTCTCTGGTGGTGCTCATTCTCAACTTCCCTCTATCCCTTTGCCTTGTTGGGCCTGACGCCCCACTGGACCTCTTCTGAGACCAGAGTCAGAGGAAGGCTCCACATGCCCCCTGTTCTGGGTCAGTCTTTTAAACATTTGACCACCATCAGAAAGTCCTCCCACCAGCACTACAGAAAGCCCTCTCCTCAAACTGTGTAGCATCTACTTGGTTACCCTTTAAGCCCTCCCCGGAGTAAATCCCAGAGAACAGCTGGTGGGCCTCCTACCAAAAAAAAAGGGGGTTAGACAGTCAGACTGCAGTACCTTAATGTGTCGTGGACACATAGGGAGTTTAAGCCACAGCCTGACCAAGCCTTTTCCTTAACAAGGGCAACGGCAAGGCAAGAACTCTGAAGGTTTTCCGTGGCTGGAGGTGTGAATCCACAGCAAACACAGAGAGGGCCTAGCTGAATTCTTGATGCTAAAAGGAGAGGGCGTAGTCACATGACCACCTGAACCCAGTGAGCAGGCTTGGCGTGGGTGTTGGACATGCTCAGTCCGGGTTCGGAGGTCTCAGCCTTTTTGGGGGAGGACTTGCACATGCGCCCACTGGCAGCGTAGCACGTGACCACATGAACAGCAGCAGCTGGGTAGCTGAGGTAGTCCTGTGATTGCAAGGCTTTTGCCTGGTGTATTAATTTCAACTACTCCTAATCTTCTGACCTGTGATGCTGATATGGTGACTAGCAGGGAGGGGAGAAGCAACAGACCCCAAAATCTATCCACAGAACTGAAAAGTGAAAAAGAATAAATAGATAAAAGAAGAACTTAGCAAAGGTACTCGTGTTCAGTCACAGAAGTTTATTTTCTCCCTGATGGCAACATCCCTGTGAGCTACAGCTACAGCCAAAGCATCTCACAGTATTCAGATGTCTGGGAAGGCTATATAACATCCTTGACAGAATTCTCTACTTCTTCCCTCATGCCTAGGAAAATAGCACTTAGGAAATTACAGCCAGAGACCTAGGTCTACACCACCATTTCTTCAGAGGATGCGCATATGCGGGGCTCAGAGGACATCAGTGGGTGTTGCGCTCAATCACTCTACAATTTACTCTATTAAGGTAGGGTCCTCTCACTGAAAATCCAAGACATCCTCCAGTATCTAACCTCTGGCACGGCCAGAGCTAGAATTAGAAGGGTGGATGCAGCCACTCCTGGCTTTTATCATGGCTTGTAGTGACTCAAATTCAGGTTCTCATGTTATAGCAGCAAGTGTTCTTATCCTCTGAACCACCTTCCCAGCCTGTGGGCCTATTCCTGGGGGAGGGAGGAAACACTAGCAGGAGCCTTACACCCAAAGGAGATGTAGCCAGTAAGCTTGGTGTTAGGTTCACAGCCTTTTGAGAGCTTCTGGCCACAGCTGCAGTTTGCCGGTTCCCGCAAAACTCGGGCTTTTCTGTCGCCCCTTGCAGTCAGTTCCTAAGATGAGGTCAGGTGAGAAGAGAGTAAAACTTTACCCAGAACCCAGACCCTTCCAGGCCTCTCCCAACATCTGGACAACTGCAGCCATGCAGGCTCCCTTCCTGCCTCCACACAGTGGGAGTTCTAGCCACACAGCCCCTGGCAGGGGCAGTGAGGTAGAGATCCAGGAACCATTCAGTGTAGACCCCTGCAGGACCAGTGCTTTGGGCAGACACCTGGGTATGAGGCAGTCTGCCGTGGCTGGGAAGGACAGACAGACTGAAGAACCAAGGCCTAGAGAGCTGTGGGGTGCGAGCCTATATGGGCATCCCTGCTGCATAAACAAACAGTATGCACTGCCTCTCATGCAGAGCCATCCCCATGGGGACTGTCCAGAACTGACACGGTGGGGAGACTTGGTGCTTTTGGAGGAGGAACCTCAGTCAGTTCCACGGTTTTCTTTGCTGGAGCATGGGCTGGTGAGTGTCACAAATTTCTGTACAGAGGTGGCAGAGAGGCCTGGTGGGGGCAGAAGAAACCCTTCTGCTAATGCCCAGGACTTGCCTATGTGCTTATCTACCCATATTCCACATGGTTTCCATAGCAACCTGAATGCCAGGCAGTGACTTTTATGCCTAGATACCAGGTAACAGGGATAGGAGTCTGCAGCTTCCTGTCGTCACTCAAAGCCTGTAGATTCAACACACATACAGTATACAACACTCAACATGTGTATCACAACCCACTTATCATTCAGAGAACATTGAAACCACCGTACACCATTCAACACAGCACACATCATCCTACCCACATGTATTGTACACATTGCCCAACAAATAGCATTCTCACAACCCACAGCATGATTGATAACATGTGTGTCCACACACACGATGCACTTCATACAGAAATATGACAAGCACAACACAGATACAGACGAGGGGCACAAACCAAATTCCATTCACCACAGAACACACATGTGTAGGCAGAGCTCTTGGTGTGGAGACAGTGGTGACGCACAGACCTCCAGAGGATGCTTCACCCGAGAAGGCTGCGGATATGAGCTGCTGCCTATACCCACTTGGGAGCTCTTACAGACAAGAGAGCAGAGTGCAGGCTTTCTCCAGACGCAACACAGTATTTTCCCAGGGAAGTTCGTAGGAAGGGACCAGATGGTCTGGCGGAAGGGTAAGAATGATGGGGGAATAAATACGCATTTAGACGTGGATGAGTGGTAAAGGGGTAGAGAGATGGATTAATGTATGGATGGATGGGTGGTTGGGTAGTGGATGGATGGTTGGAAGTAGGCGTGGGTAGCTGTGTGGATAGTTTGATGAATGGGTAAGTGGGAAGATGGTTTAAGGAAGCTGTGAGCATGTGGGAGGGCAGGATGTCTGGAGCATCAAAGATAAGTGTTCCATGTATAAGAAGATGCTTAATAAAGAGTCCATCAGAGCATTAAACTGGGGCAAACATCCATTTCTCCATCATAACACAGTGTGGACAATGAACAGGGACCAGTTTATGTTGCCCGGGTTCAATGGCTGACTGTCAGAGAACACCCTGCTAGAGACAGACAGCAGAAAGACGAAAGACCGAGTGGACTAAACTCACCTGCTCATTTTCACACACATAGTTTGTGTGTGTGTGTGTGTGTGTGTGTGTGTGTGTGAGAGTTTGAGCATGTTTAGGACTGTGTCTGTACATGGATGTGTTGGATTGGAGTGTAAGCTGGTTTATGAACTTTGGGGTGTCTCTATGTCTGAACTGTGTGGGGAAGTTCATTTGCTTGCCTGTCTGGATGCTATTATGAGAGTGTTTGGCTATATGTCTGAGCATCTGCACGTATCTGTGTATTTTTCCCACCACACTTTATGTCTAGGATTTCTTGCTCTGTTTCTGTCTTAGTCCCTGCCAGTGATGGACTGCTAATCGTTTAATAATTACCTCCAGGGACAGTGTTGCGAGAGCTCTGAGTTTTGCACTTGATTCCCAGAGGGCAAATCCACACTGGTAGATTGGAAATGTGTTATAACTAAAACCAGTGTTGGTGATAGTTGTGTGTACAGACAGATTGCCAGAACTGGCTCCATGGCGCCTCAGCTTGGGTTTGGTTCCTTACTTGGAAAACCTCCCATGATCTCATTCTACCTTAGTTACCTGAAGGAGCTACCTGGGTGACCTGTGGGTAGCAGTCCTGTAGGGGTTTGAATGAGAATGGCCCCATAGGCTCATGTATTTTAATGCTTGGTCCCTAGTGGATGGACTGTCTCCTACAAAGGATTAGGAGGTGTGATTTTGTTTAAGGGAGTGTGTCAGCTTCCCTCTCTGTCTTCTGCTTGTGGAAAAGAAGGAAGCTCTCAGCTTCTGCTCTGGCCCCATAGCTGTCTGCTTGATGCCATGCTCCCACCATAATGGTCCATGCCTCAGCCTCTGAAACTATAAACAAGTCCCCAATTAACTGTGTCCTTTTATAAGTTGCCTTGCTCAGGGTGTCTCTTCACACCAATAGAAAAACAACTCAGGTCCTTGCCCCTGCCTGTGTAGTCAAGACTGGCCTAGAGATTCCTTCCTAGCCCTTCTGACTAACTGAATTTCAAAATTTTTAGGTGGAGATCAAAGAACAAGGCAAGACTCAGCAGGAAGCCAAAACACCTGGGCCTCCTCAAGGTTTATGCTTACAGACTCAAGTCCTGGAGGTGACCCTGCAGGGTCACCAGGTGTCTTGTTTCTTTTCCTGTACTGTGGTAATATGCCCTGATGGAAGCACATTAGCATAGGAAGGGTTTCTTTTGCCTCAGCACTCCAGGCTACAGTTCATCACAGTGGGGCGTCAGAGCTGCAGGAACCTGAGGGAGCAGTTCACAACACATACTTCATCAGGAGCAGGGAGCAAGGACCTCAGCTACTGCTCAGTTCCTTTTCTTCACATATACAACCCGGGATCCCTTGTCCAAGGAATGGTACTGCCTACAAATAAAATGATTCTTCCCATAGCAATTAATATAATGAAGATAATACTTCACATTTTCAGAGGCCCATTTTTCAAGTGATTCAGGGTGACAATTAGCACTACGCAGAACACCAAGCCACATGCTACCTTCAGGAAGCACTCCCGACTGAATTGGCCCCTCACAGAGAACATCACAATTGCTGTGGAGATTCCCACTCATTATGGGAAACATGGACTCAGCAGATCCAGCAATGGAGACAGAATTCATTCATGCATTCTAAAAACTGAAACCTTTCTTCACCTCTGTATCCATGTATTGTGCCAGAAGCTGAGAACCCAGAGTATAGCTTTGCTTTTCTGGACATTTCCTCAACGCACCTCTGCCTCTACAAACCCTGCTTCCCTCATGATACTATGGCCTGAACTCTGCTCGGCCCTATTAGTAGATATGGTCACATAGGTGCATGTTAGGACACCCCTCCCAGAAAGAGCTGAGTTCTCTGCCACCACAGGCCAAATCAACTGTGCTCAAGCTCCCCCTGTGTCTCTGGTTGGTGAGTGCACTCGTCCTGCCGGGGATTTCATCCACCAAGGAGAGCCACTGTGCTCAGCCACTGTGCCCATCCATCTCCCTCTGGCTCTCTTGCCCTCTCACACACAGGGACACAGAGCAGTACCTGGGGCCCTCTTTCTGGTTCTGTCATCAGATATCTGCCTTCTGCAGGGAAGCAGAGAGGGTCATGCATGAATCATAGGGGCCTAGGACGTGGTGGCCCCAGGGACTGTCCGGAGTAAAGCAATGAGACCTACTTCACGTCTTATGTCCAGCAGGGTCAGAATGCACTGCCTATGGCCTTCCTCTCCCAGTGAGCATATCAACATGTGAACACGCTTCACTGCAGGCTCTGCTCTGGCCAATCTCCTAGAGCCAACTTCTTGTTGTCTCCTGTATCCAAGACTAACACCCTAGGTAGCCATCCTATCCTGAGGAGGTATGGTCTCAAAATGGCTCTTCATCAGACATTCAGGGCTCCCTGCTGTCTTCAGGACAATGCCCAGAACACGAAATTTCTATCCTGGGCCTACTCTTCTGGCTGCCCAGACCCGTCACCTCCCTCCGAGCAAAGCTCTATAACTGCAGGGAGCTTCCTGTCCCTTGGAACTCCAGACTAGCCATCTTGGCCCATTAGTTCATCCCTTGGTAAAATAACTTCAGTCCTGTTTCTTTTCCTTTATCCCTCACATATTATGTACCCTGAGTGTGTAGGAAGTGTTAATGTATCAGACAGCAACCTCTCTCTGTGAGCAGGCAGAATGTCCAGTGACAGAGACACCCAGGCAAAGGGAGAGAAAGGACAGGCCATGTACAGACAACATGGTGAAGGATATAGGGTTGGAACAGGCCATTCTGGGTGGTGGCTGGTAGTTCCAGGGGACAACTCTGTCAGTTCAACAGTACAGCTGAAGGGATCCGACAGAGAAGATTATGAGCCAGGCAGCAGGAACAAAGGCCCTGAGGCAGCACTTTATTGTGAGGTCTCAGAAGAGTCAGTGAAGCTAATGGGGGAGGGAGGAGGTGCCGCTGAAGCCTGTCCACAGCCTTCCAGACTGATTGAGAGAATTCTGATGTTTCAAGAAGCTGCTAGTGAATAACCTTTGCTGGAGAGGTTGTGGGGTAAGGGGTACACTCATCCATTGCTGGTGGGAATGCAAACTTGTGCAACCACTTTGGAAAGCAGTGTGGCGGTTTCTCAGGAAATTCGGGTTCAACCTACCCCAGGACCCAGCAATTCCACTCTTGGGAATCTACCCAAGAGATGCCCAATCATACAACAAAAGCATATGCTCATCTATCTTCATAGCAGCATTATTTGTAATAGCCAGATCCTGGAAACAACCTAGATGCCCTTCAGTGGAAGAATGGATGAAGAAACTGTGGAATATATACATGCTAGAATACTACTCAGCGGTAAAAAACAATGACATCTTGAATTTTGCAGGCAAATGGATGGAAATAGAAAACACTATTCTGAGTGAGGTAACCCAGACCCATAAAGATGAACATGGGATGTACTCACTCATAGTCGGTTTCTAGCCATAATTAAAGGACATTGAGCCTATAAATTTGGGATCCTTGAGAAGATAATAAGAAGGTGAACTCCCAAAAAAAGATATAGTAATCCTCCTGGATATTGGAGGTAGACACGATCGCCCGGCATAATTGGGAACTTGAGGGTTGGGCAAGACTGGGCCAAGGGAAGATGGGGAGAGAAAGTGTGAAGGGGAGAACGGGGGGAGCTCGGAGGAATGGGGTGCTTGGGATATAGGAAGGGTGGATATGGGAGCAGGGAAGCATATATCTTAATTTAAGGAGCTACCTGAGGGTTGTCAAGAGACTTGACCCTAGAGGGGTTCCCAGGTTTCCAGGGAGACGCCCCCAGTTAGTGCCTTGGGCAGCTGAGGAGAGGGAGCCTGAAAAGGCCAGTTCCTATAGCCATACTGATGAATTTCTTGCATATCACCATAGAACCTCCATCTGACGATAGATGAAGAAAATGACAGAGCCCCACATTGGAGCACCGGACTGAGCCCCCAAGGTCCGGATGAGGAGCAGAAGGAGAGAGAACATGAGAAAGAAAGTCAGGACCGTGAGGGAACCTCCATCTGGCGACAGATGGGGAAGGTGACTGAGCCCCACATTGGCGCACTGGACTGAGCTCCCAAGGTCCTGATGAGGAGCAGAAGGAGCGAGAACATGAGGGAGAAAGTCAGGAACGAGAGGGGAAAGAAGAAGAACCAATGAAGCCAACGAGATTTCACTTGGCTATTGGAAGGTTGAGAATGTTGCTGAAGTTCCCAGGAGTCTGTGCACACGACCAAGTTGCCAGTGTCTTAACTACTGGAATTGTCAGGTTCACCCCAGTCGTGTTCATTGTGAAGGCACCAGGCTATTGGTGAATCTCAGCATCAGCATCATTTGTTGACAGAGTTCCTACTGATTGTGCCACGTATTTGAAGAACCTCCACCTGACGATAGATGAAGAAAATGACAGAGCCCCACATTGGAGCACTGAACTGAGCTCCCAAGGTCCTGATGAGGAGCAGAAGGAGAGAGAACATGAGAAAGAAAGTCAGGACCGTGAGGGGTGCGTTCACTCATGGAGACGGTGGGACAGAACTAATGGGAGATCACCAACTCCAGTTGGAATGGGACTGATGGATCATGCGACCAAACCCGTCTCTCTGATTGTGGCCAACAGCGGGGGCTGACTGAGAAGCAAAGGACAATGGCTCTGGGCTCTGATTCTTCTGCATGGACGAGCTCTGTGGGAGCCTTCTCAGCTTGGCCGATCACCTTCCTGGACCTGGGGGGAGTTGGGAGGACCTTGGTCTTAGCATAGAGTGGGGAACCCTGATGGCTCCTTGGCCTTGAGAGGGAGGGAGGGGAGGTATGGGTGGAGGGGAGGGGAGGGAAGGGGGAGAAGGAGGGGAGGGAAGGGGGAGGAGGAGGGGAGGGAAGGGGGAGGAGGAGGGGAGGAGATGGAAATTTTTAAATATAAAAAAAATAAACCATGGGAAAAAAAAAAAAACAAAAAAAAAAAAAAAAAAAAGAAGCTGCTAGTGGTGCCTGGCACAGAGTAATCCTTCATGTACACACTTGCAAAAATGCCAGGAATTCTCCCTCCACACTTCAAATAACACATAGTATCAAATCCTACTGAAACTTTCCTCCCCAGCCCATTTTACAGACACAGAGGTGAATCACAAGGAGGTGAAGTAACCTGCCTAGGACACCATAGCAGGGCAAAGGCAGAGCGGGTGACTGTCTCTACATCTACCTGTCACCCCAGTACCATCCATGCCTGTATTTCCCTTGAACAGTGATGTTCTTCTATAGCAGGGACTTGGTTTGTGTGGGACCACAACAGCCCCCAAAGGCTCAGAGCCCGCTAGGGCACATCTGTACAGAGGAGCCCAATGTGCCCTGTCCTTATATGCTTCACCTGCCTATCCAGGCACTCACCTGCCTATCCAGGACTCACCCGCCTATCCAGGCACCCATCTGCCTATCATGGACTCACCCACTATCCAGGCACCCATCTGCCTCTCCAGGCACTCACCTGCCCATCCAGGCACCCATCTGCCTATCCAGGACTCACCTGCCTATCCAGGTCCTCACCTGCCTATCCAGGCACCCATCTGCCTATCCAGGCACCCATATGCCTATCCAGGCACCCATCTGCCTATCCAGGCACCCATCTGCCTATCCAGGTACTCACCGGCCTATCCAGGTCCTCACCGGCCTATCCAGGCACTCACCCACCTATCCAGGCACTCTCCCGCCTAACCAGGACTCACCCACCTATCAAGGCACCCATCCACCTGTCCAGGCACTCACCCATTACTTATTCGTACCCACCCATTCACACAATAACTCACTCACTCATTCAATAAGTTCAGTGTAGCCAGACTTATTTCTTGACCTTAGCCAAAGATGCTGGAATGTATCACTCATGTCCTCAAACAGGAGCTTTCAGACCAAAACAACTGGGAGAGAATCCTGGGGCTGGCCTAAATCAAAGGAGGCATCTTTTCTGGGCATGGCTCACAGGGTACTCCACTCCTGGGTGGGGTGACCCCTCTACTTTTCAGGCCACGGATCCCATTTTTCTCCCAGGTGTCTCAAGGATACCACAGACCCTGTAATCACCCCTTTCCCATGCTTCCTAATTTGGCTAAAAAGGGAAGAAGTGACTGGCCTGACATGTCATCACAAATCCATGTACATTGATGTCAAGAATCCAACCGGATTGTCTGCCTCACCTAGAACCTGGAGACACTGTCCCCCAGAGGTCATCAGACAAAAAGGAACCAGTCAAAGTGCCTGCAGCCTCTGCTGGAGCCAAGGAAATCGGGGAATGGGAAAGGACCACGTATCTTGACCCTGTCCCACAGATAGATAAGAGCATTCAAGTAGACTGGAGCCAAGTTCATCTGAACAACAGAGTTCCAGGCACTGGATGTAGCAGAAGGTCAAAGGGAACTCCACCCCACTGAGTTTGTAGACATGTCAGGGACCTGCCCGACCATTCCTTCCCTGTCCAAATGTGCCAGCATTAATAATAATAAGGCAATGTCTGTAGTAGTGACTGAACCCAATGGATGCTTGGCCCTTCTATCCTAGGAGTCTCTCAACTTTGTATCACTCTGGAAGAGCTGTGTGATTCACACACTGTTTATAGAGGTTTCTCTCCCACCCGGTTCCACAGCCGTTCAGTCCCAAAGAAACACACAGAGCCCCACATTAATTATAAACTAGTTGGCCTATTAGCTTAGGCCTTCTTGTTAACTAACTCTTACATCGTACATTAACCCATAATTCTTGCCTGTGTTAGCCATATGGCTTGGTACCTTTTATACGTGAGGCATTCTCTTCTTGCTTCCTCTGTGTCTGGGTTACAGCTGCAGACTGAGCCTTTCCTCTTCCCAGAATTCTTCTGTTCTACACTTCCTGCCTGCCTACTGGCCAATCAGCATTTTTTTTTAAAAAAAAAGTACAAGTGACAAATCTTTACAGTGTACATGACCATTGTCCCACAGCTCTTCCCCTTCTGTTTCAAAACAAGAACTCTGAATCTAATCTCCGTTGTTTAGTTTTCTTCCTGACCATTATCCATAACAACTTGTAACCAACACTCCAAACAAAGAAAAACATTCAGAATCCATTTTTTTGGGAATGTGGTCATAGATTTCTAGGCTACTTCCTGCTGACTGTGGGCGCTGATAATCTTAAAGGCATCTAAAGAAAATTTAGAATTATAGCCAAGTTCTGACTGCAATGTTCTGTGAGGCTTGGTCATCTCAGCCAACAGTCTTGAGGCTGTTCTGGATGTAGAACTCAGAGAAAAATCCAACAGAGGTCCTCTGAAATGTTGGATCCTCTGGGCCATCTGCTCATACTGGAGATTTTTCAGGGGGTCTTTTTTGATCAAACCTGATTTTTCTTAAGCTAGAATGAACCCACAGCCCTTCATTTCCTATGGAAACAAAAGCAAAACCTCTTATCCAAAGTAACATATATTTTGACTTGAATTTTGAAGTCAAGGCATTTTCAAAACATAGATGTTAGATTAAACCAGCAGCATTTATAATTGAATATCTTTTAGAGGCTGTTGCTCCTATCTCAGTCATCAAACAATTCAAAGATAACAAAATAATATACAGTATCCAGATTCTCTGTGTATTTTCTATCTTCACATGGCTATATTTTAAACTCTTTCTTTAATTTTTATTTTTAATTTTTGACTTTTTGAGACAGGGTTTCTCTGTGTATCTTTTGCTGTCCTGGAACTCCCTCTGTAGACCAGCCTGCCCTTGACCTCACAGAGATCCACCTGCCTCTGCTTCTCAAATCCTGAATTAAAGGTGTGTGCCACCACACCCAAATACTCTTTCTTTTTTAAGGACTTTATCCTTTTTCTTTTCTCTCTCAAGAATAGTTCTCTGTAGTAGAAAGAAGTCATTGTCGTGGACGTTACAGAAGTGTGTGTACTGTGGTGTCAGTGGCCAAGGCCAGTGCTGTGACCTTGAGTTCCCTGAGCTGCTCAGGTTTAGACAGTTTTTTCAAGATAGACAGGAGCGAAGGTAATTTAAAGGAGAAGTGTGTGGACATTGGCAGCAGGGATTTCGGGACAGCATGGAAGCAGGAAATGCTTTCCTGAGGACAGTCTCTTCTGGAGGGCTGCCCTCAGGTCCAGTGGGCCCCTTCTAAAGGCTTGCAGGGAGAGATGGCTCAGAGTTCAGCTCCCAGGCACTTTCTTCTGATGACTCAGTGAGGAGGAGATCTTCATGTTGCCTCCAGGGAATCCAAGTGTGAGTCTATGGCAGGTCTCAGCCCAGTGCTGTCTTAGATGAAAAGGCCATCACTCTGCTGTAAGATGCAAGGGAGTCATTGCAGTGAGTAGATTCTAGAACACAGGGTGGGGACAGCATAATTTCTGTTTTCCCAGGAGTCCTGGGCTCAGGTCAAGGCCAATACACTGGAAAAGCTACACAGATATTTGAAAAAGACAAATGCATGTGAATTTCTTGTCATATCTCAAAATAAACCATGACAGGTTGCAGGCTGTACACAGCAAATGAAACTACAGGCTGACTTGAGGCATTTGTAATGGAAGCAGAAAGGCTTCTGCATATGGCACAAGGGCCAGAACCCCTAAGTAAAACAGTTGGAGCAGTGACATGTGTACTTATTTTCATTCACGAAAATTTGAGAAAGTGGCAGAAAGGAAATTAAAAGGTCAAGACAGTTTACAGGCAAAGAGAGAACGTCTACTGTTCATATCACAATGAGAACATAGAACAAAGGCCTGACATAGAACAAAGCTGGGAAACAGATACAAATCTGATAGAGGAGATGTGGTGACACATGCCTATACCAGCAACACTTCAAAACAGACGCAGGACATCAAGAATTGCTAGCTAGCCTGGGCGACAGCGTGACTTTGATTCAAAGGAAACTGCTAGGAAAGGGGGTGGGCGCATACAAGCAGGCAAGAGTCAGAAAGAGAACCATGGAAAATCAGATGGCCCCTAAAGGCGTCAAACAGACCAAGCCAGTCTCCAGGAAAACAGATAGCTATTCCAGCTGCTGAAAAGTGACTATCTTCCCATATGGTCATCCCAAAGGCTGGTCCACTGTGCGTATCTGTGTGGAGGCCTGGCCTGTCACTCACACACAGAGTATGTACAGTAATGGCCCAGCTCCCATAGAAGACAGACAGTACTCTGCTACAGGGAGAACTCAAGAAATAACCAACGGGCAGATATAGTGTTGTTTTGGCCATGCCCTCTCAACTTTCCGTGAAGTAGAGATGCAACACTTTGAAAGCTGAAGTAGGAGGATCATGACTTCCCAGAAATGGGAGGAACACGTGATCAAGTATGCTCCTACTGGTGTCATCAGTAATAGTATAATGTTGATGTCTCCATGGTTGCCGATCCAGCACTAGCTGGTTTAACCAAGAGTCAGTCACACTGTGGCACTGCATACTCACCAGAAAGCACCAGATGGCTCACCATGTTCCTTCTTGCTGTGCCTACTAGAATGTGCTTTTTAAGAATTCTCAGCAACCTAATAATAACTATGCCCCGTGACCATGACCCAGCTATTCCCCTCCTTGGTAGGCCTGTGCCCATAGAATTCAACATCCAACTCCACAGGTATTTGCTGAGCCCTGTTCACTACTGCTTGTTTATCAAGAGCTAAGATGTGGTAGCAACCTAAATGTCCTTCAGCAGATCAATAGATGATGGCAGTTAGGTACTTGTGCACAATGGAAAACTACTCAGCTGTAAAGAAAAAGGAAATCATGAACTGGGAAGTCAAACGGTTTGAACTAGAAGATGTATTGGGAGAGGTAATCCAGACCTAGAAATACAAAGGCAAATATTCACACTTACCTCTAGATTTTTGGATGTAAGTACATATCTTAGAGTGACCATAGAAACCATGTGAGTATAGGGGGACCATAGAGCTTTAACATGATACAGGTGATATGACGAGGGAAATGGAAAAATGTGGTGGACTTACAGAGGGAGGAAAGATAAATAGAATATTTGAAACATCATTTTCCCCCAATAAAGGGAGATTCATCAGCAGGAAAGTATAAGCAAAGAGCAACTCACTCCACAGACATCATGAGGGTGGAGTGAAATGCATGGCCAGAGAAGTTCCATCAGGACCCACCACCTCACAAGACCTGGAGGTCTGTTGCCCGGGATGAAAGTTAAGAACAGAGTAGGAGGTCACATTCTCTACGACAATACAAATGGTTCTACCTGTGGCTTCCTGACTCATACGAGGCTCTGTCCTATTAATGGTGATTGTCCAGTTGGATGCCAAGTGGACTTGAAGTTTTTCTTCTTCTAGGGACAGCATTTCTAGCTCTGATATGGTGGTCCTTCAGTCATGGAGCCAGCAATGCCTGCAATGTTCTGTATTGCCACAGCAAGGTGCAGAATCTTAGGAGGATTGCTGTCATTTGAAGGTTTATCTTCCATTGACCTCACACTGAGGGTCACAGCAATCCTTGCCAATGCATTTCCTCTGGAATAGAAGCCATCAGGAGATCTCAAGAGTCCAGCCTTGCAAAAGGTGTGCATGTATTTTGTTTTCTCATCCTCTCTACAAGTCCTAACCTAACTTTGTCCCCTCTGTTCTGCCCCTAACTACATGTTCTATGAAGCAGGATGATTTAGATTTAGTAAATGGTAGTCTAAGTTGCCAATGAAAGTTTATAATCTTCTCCTGATATCAGGAGCAGTTTTAATATGGATCCATTCTGTAAGTGATTTTTATTTCGGGGTATTACCTTCAACCATAGTATGTGTTTCTGTAGCCATCTAGAGACAGTAGGGGTTTTTATTAGGTCCCTGATCACTTCTTTCTAGTTACTGGTTATATCTATCATTTACTTTAAGTTGGCCAATTGTATTTATTACATACATCTGGGTCTTCTTTTTTGAACATTTGTTCAGCCATTTATACAAAGAGGTAAAAGGACCAGCCTCTCTGGCAAGGTTTCTGCCATCCTGCTTTAAGGTTGGCTACTGAATGTGTCCCATGGCGGGGTGGGGGTATGGGTCTGCTGAGTGGATGAAAGGCACTTGAGGGAGAATGTCATATCTGGAACAGAAAGCAAAAAACATGACTTCATATCCAAGGTGGCTGATTTACCCAGAAGCCTGGAAACAACCAGAGTCTATTTCCACAATTCCAGATTTGCCTTGGAAGGTAGAAGACAAGTTCCTGGCTGGGGGGTGTCGTATTGCTCAAGCTCTCTGTGAACTGGATGTAGCCTGGGCTTCTGGAGGTGCTTTGTCTGCAGGCCATGATTCCCCTTTTTTCTTTCCCCTTTCTGCTCCTTCTTTCTCCTCTCCTCACCCCTCTGCCCACACTCTCTCCCTCTTTATCCCCTCTACATCTCCCACAGTAAAAACAAGGTCTCCTTCAAGTCTAAGAGGAGGAGCAGCTAAAGGGATCATGTTCCTGAGATTTTAACATGGGTTCAGCTGTGAAACACAAAGCAGGCCTTTGGTTTTCTGATCTGGACAAATCTGTTCTGTGGAATAGCTGTGCATCACTTTGCGGCAGACCTGCTGAAGCTTTCAGGGTCATACGCCTTAGGTCGAAGAAATGGAACAGTAGTCCTGGTTAGAAATAGAGACATTTTGGTAAGAAAAGGAAGACTCCCGGAGTGTGCCCAGTGGGGAAAGTCATATGCTCATAAACACCAGGCCACTCTCAGCGCTGATTCCAGCATCTTCTATTGTTTGTATTTCTTTAGCTTTCCCACATGAGCTCCTGTTGTACAGGGAGGCAGCGTTTTCAGTCTTCCTTGCCTACTGGCTTCTTCATTGCTGGTCCTGATGCTGTTCTCTCCTCCCTGCTCTCATGCCATATGGACCCTGGTTTGTTTTGTGCCCTCAGTATCAATGTGTAAAGATGGCACATGGACAACTCCTGGCCTTTTGACGGTCTTTTCCATTTGTTGGACAACTGTTGATGTGACAGGCCATGTTGACTGTATGTGCCAGTAAGCCTGTTTGCTTGCTTTTCTCCATAGCCTTGTGTGACATCTGTCTACAGGTAGTTTAATCTTTAACTCTGTTTTGTGTCTGAAAGCTGTTTGTACTCATCTTGAGTCACTTTGATGGGCCAGCTGATGTAATCTCTGCTGTCTGATGCTTGAATAAACACTCAGGTGTTGGTTTTATTGTGAGATAAAGATGAATATTTTTACTTATATTTCAATTTGTGTGCATTTTGTTTGGAGAATTATATGTTTAAACATATGTGTAGAAATCTGTCTGTGTTAACTGTTTTGATGTAGGCTACAAAGCTGATGACAATCATTTTATTAGAGATTTATCCACATTCTCATTCCCTGGACACCAAAGAGAAGAGGTAACTGCTCTTTCCAGTCCTTTCTATGTGACTCCAGGGAGTCAAGGTTTAACAATGGTGGCAGGGGGTGTCTGGCCTAAGGATATCACATAAACCACATAAGAAGACTACACAAACATCATGGCTTGTTCTGGTCTCCAACAGCTCATCTGGGAGATAAACCTTAGATAGCCCAGTCACTGAGATATGCCACGCCTCTTGCTTCAGGGACTTCCTAGGACACTGGAGAAGGAAGATCTTCCCCCATTGGGGGTTTCTGGGAGGCAGTCCACATCAGCCATCACATAGTGATTACCTGGAACCAGTCAGTTAGCATTAACCATTGCTAAGCCACCAATTTGAGAGCTAACCTAAAACACAGTTTTCCTCTAGAATTCCTCAAAATAGCCGACTAGCATATGTATAGCCTTGTCATCTTAGTGCTTTCCCAGATTTATTTATTTATATGTACATAAGTGTTTGCCTACATGTATGTTTATGCACCGATGCCCCAGTGCCCTCAGAGGCCAGGAACAGGCATCAACTCCCTACAAGTGGAGTTGCAGATGGGTTTGAGCTCCCATCAGGATGCTGAGCATCAAGCCTCAGTCCTCTGGAAGAGCAGATGGTGCTCTTGACCACTAAGCCTTGTCTTCAGCCCACACCTTATTACATTTTTAAACATTTTTAATTGTTTTTTTGGGGAGTGTCACAACATGCACCCCAGTCCCTCTCATTTTCCAGTTCCTCCATATTTATCCTTTGCCCTTGCAGCATCCCTCCCTTGAAAGGGAGACCTTAAAAGGGAATAATAAAAGTCCATAAATAAAGATAAAAAATTAAAGCTCACATTTTTGATGCTCATATCACTCAGAAATTATTCTGACTGGCCTATTCAAATTATTTCTGCCATGCCTTGTCAAAATAAACGGGAGGTGGATTTCTAGGGTTGCTGCTAGTCTGGTTGTTTTGTATTTCCCCTTTCTGTGGTTCTTCTCTCTCTCAGTCAGGCCCAAGTGCAACAAGAATACTTACTTCAGTGTTGACTGTGAGCCCCCTGGTGGTAGACTCTGGACTCAGCACTTTCAAAGCTTAATTCTGGACGTTAAGGAATCCAATCCAGAGTTACTTCAGGTTGACTAAGCATGCATGACCTATAACACATGAAAACATAGGTCTACCCATTCACAAACCAGATAGGTCTGTACTGTCTTACAAATGAAGGCATTCTTAACTTCTTAGAACCTATTAGAAAGTGGCAAGATTTGAATCAATGTGTAAAGTCAACTCCACCCAGCCTGGTAACCTGAGTCCAAGTCCCTGAATCCATATGTTATAGTGAGAGAACCAACTCCTGCAAGTTATTCTCAGCCCGACAGATGTGTGTGCATGTTGTACAAGTACAACTAAAATAATGTAAGAAAAATAACTTAAAATAAAAGATGTTCAGTGTAAGTTTTTTTGTGTATCCTCTTGGCATGAGCTATATTTATCTGTGAAGTGGACTTCAGTTGAGCAAATGCCTCCGTCTGAATGTGGGCTAGTCTGTGGTGGCATTTTCTCGGTTACTTATTGATGTAGAAGTGCCCTGCTCATTCTGGGGGATGCAATCCCTGGGCAGGTAGTTCTGTTTGCTACAAGAAAGCTGAACAAGCAAACCAGGAGGTGCAATTAAATAAGCTAGCTTCTGCCATGGTCTGCTTCAGAGTCTGCTTCCAGGTTCCTGCCGTGCTCGAGTTCATGCCCTGACTTCCGTCCTGTTCCAGTTCCTTCCCTACTGGATTTCCTGTCCTGACTCCCATCTCTGATGCAGCATGACCTGAGAGTTGAAAAAGGTAATAAACTCATTACTCTTTGAGTTGCTTTAAGTTATAGTGTTTTCCACAGCAATAGAAACCCAATTAAACAAAAGGATATACTTGGGTCTACTGTGTATTTAACAAAATATTTAAATGTGTGTATAGACACTGTTTAATATATGTATCTATGTGTTAGGTCTCAAACTCAGGACAAATGGCTAACTAAAGTGCCTATTTAACACATCAAAGTAAGCTCTGGTTGCCAGTTTCCCTCGGCCCCTCCCTGTTACAGGATCATTCTGGCTGGCATATACTTCCCCCTACCCTAAATTCTCCTACTCAGTTCCTAGGCTGGGCTTCCCCTCCCAAGCTTCTCAGATTCCTATATAACCCAGTCATATTGGCCATACATGTCTCTTGGTCTCCTGACTCACTCCTGACCTCATGGCTCCTGTTCCTCTTTCTTCCTCTATTCTCTTCCCCCACTCTCCTCTCATGACCCAATTGTCAGTTGGCACAGGTGGGTGAAAGACAATGATGGGCCAAGTTGGGTCCTCGTGGTTTGGGCTGGCTGAAGACATCCACATGCCTGTGTTAGCAGCACCTGTTGAGTAGGTGTGTAGAAGGAACGGCGGGGCTGTGTCCCACCACCCGGCTAGCTTTGCCCAAAATAATTACACGGAAACTGTATTCTTTTAAAACGCTGCCTGGCCCATAGTTTCAGCCTCTTATTGGCTAATTCTCACATCTTCCTTTAACCCATATTTAGTAATCTGTGTAGCACCACGAGGTGTGGCTTACCAGGAGAGATCTTAACCTGCGTCCATCTCGGAGAGGAGAAGCATGGAGACTGCATATGGCGACTGCCTGAAGCGTCTCCCCAACTCTGCTTCCTTTCTCCCACAATTCTGTTCTGTCTACTCCGCCTACCTAATTTTCTGTCTCTTAAAGGGCCAAGGCAGTATCTTTATTAATAATGAAAGTAACACATAAACACTCCTCCATCATAGGTGCCCCTATGATAAGCTAATATATGGTGGAGAAGTGGGAGAGAAAGAGAAGCAGACAGAATCACTTGCTGTGGAAAGGGGCATAACTGAAGAAGCAAAGGCCATAGGAACAGGCTGATGTGGTATCCTGCTTGTCAGCCCAGACCAAGGTGACATCTGTACCTAGGCTGCTGCCAAGGGCTATGTCTGGGTCTGTGGCCCTACAGCAGCCAGGGTCTGAGTTGATGTCTATGGTTCCTGTTACCACTGAGAGCTGTGTGGATACCTGCCATCTGGTCAGTCACCTGAGACCATGGTGGTGTCTGAAGAACATGCTGCCACCTGGGCCATACTGATATGGGTGCCCTGTGCTGCCACCGGGGCCATGGTGATGTCCCAGCCTGAGCTGCCAGTGAGGTTCATGTCTGCATTAGCTTCTCTGCTAGAACTGAGATCTGTGTTGATGTCCATTGCCTGTGTTACCACAGGGGGCCCTAGGAACTATGTCTGTTGAAAGTCCAGGGCATGCTGTGATGGCCCCAACCTTCACTGGTCCTGGGATAGCTGGCTTTGTGCCTGGATACTGTAGAAGGAGAGCTGGCCTCACTCCTCAAGGCAGAGATGTTCCTATCTCTCACAACTGCTGTGGGAGAGCTGGCTCTGACCCTTGCCTGAGGCCAAGCTGTTCCAGAGACCTGAGCTGACCGACTCAGCTGTCACCTAGGCCCACATCCTGGGCCTTGGTTTAGACGACCCTAAATCTACCTCGTCTATGACCTGCTGGAGAGTGTGAAGGGACTGGCCCTGTGGAACCATAGCCACAGGACCTCCATGACTCAGGACAACAGCACCTTATCGGAGAGGAGTTCCAATGAGGGTCCAGTGATGATGCTGTGCCAGAGTCTAGAATTAGACCAATGACTCATTGCAATGAACATTTTCTGGGTGGCGCGGATTGGACAAAAGGGTGGACTGTGTGACACACTGCAGTTTTCAATGCCACTAGGATGAATGTAGAGGTGTTGGTGGGGTGGGACAGAATGAGGAGCGAGGTGGGTTTTTTTGTTGTTGTTGCTTGTTTTGATTATAATAAATTTGGGGTGTTATGCACAAAGTCTGGATCCCCAAATACCACCATGAGACAGAATCCGATGCAAAAGCAAATAGTCTTTATTGTGGGTTAACATGTGTCTCTCTGTCCATTCAAAGCAGCAGCAGTAGCAGAGCAGGAGAGTCATGAGCAGCAAACAGGGAGGAGGTTTTTATAGTGGGCAGGCCAAAAGGGGAGGGCTTGGGTCATTCCAAACCTGCGTAGCTAAAGACTCAGGATTGGCTCAAGTCCTCCAAACATACATAGTTACAGATTTAGGATTGTCTCAAACACTGACTAGGGGTATCTGCACTGAGCTGATTGGCTGCTACATGTCTGGGGCAATTGCAACAATGTTCTCTCAGCATGAGGACACCTGGAGTTTGTTTACTCTTTTCTGATTGGCCTCTCCCTGTGCAGTGAGGTGTTGCCTGTTCCTAATTGGTCACTCTTGGTGTGTGAACTAAGGGCAGAGAAAGGTCAGAGGCAGTCACACCTGGACAAGAAGATGCTGCTTCCTGCTAAGGACAGGGTAAGGTCACCTTTAGACCTGAGGCAGCTACTTCCCTGCTCAGGGGTTGGTTGGGTTTTCTTGCTCACGGTTTGATTGGTTTTGTGTTTTAATTGGGGCAGAGATGGCTCTGATTTCAGGGCCAAATTGTGTTTCTTCCACCGTTTTTTTTTTTTTCCTTTTGGCTCTAATTTTAGGGTCAGAGCATATTTTTTAACTGGCTCTGATTCTAGGGGTGTTCTCATGTTTCTTTGGCTCTGGTTTTATGGTCAGGGTGTTTTTCTCTGCCTCTGGGTTCAGGGATAAGACATTTCTCTCACTGGCTTACATTCCAGAATCTGGACGTGTTTCTTTCACTGGCTCTGGGTTCAGAGTCAGGGTGCTCAGGGATTGTGCTATGGCTACAGATCTGCTGGGGTCTGGGTCTCTCATAGGGGAGTTCTTTTAGGGAAATACTGCAGGGGTGATGGGCAGATGTGGAGGGCCTGGGAGGTGAGCAGGATTGGGGTGCATAATGTAAAATTCCCAGAGAATCAAAGAATTATTTGAGGATAGATACCAAAATTCTGATGAGTTGCTTTAAGGGAAAGCTACTTCCTCGGGATGGAAAGAATGAAATACAGCTCTGGCTGTGGCTGGCTGGTGACATGACTGTAAATGGCTCTGAAGAATGACTGTCACAGACTCCCATATCGATGGTCCCTTAAGAGTTAGTTAAGCAGAGTCTGGCAGTCATCTGGTGAAGCAACAGCCCCTCATGCAGGCTGATTTTCCTGGATCAATGCTAAGGAGAAGGGAGGAACAGTTTTCTGCACACCGAGACAAGGTCCTTGTCCCTCTCAGAAAGCCGCCCTCCACAGTGCAGACACATGCAGAGCTTTCCTCCCACAGCCCTGCAGATCTGATCAGACAAGGACGCTTTTCAGTTACCAGTCCTCCCCTCAAGCCTGAGCCTGCTTTCCCTGGGCTTCTGGGCTTTCTTACAGCTTCTCTGTCTCTTTAGTTGTCTGCTCCCTTTGCCGTGTGACCGCATACAAATAACAAATAGTGTACAAATAACTCTCCCTCTTCTCTAGCTTCCCTCTCTGAGCAAATGCCAAGATCCACAGGCTGCCAACCCTGCAGTTTTTCTCTCAAATCAGTAAAAATTGTCCTTGAGCTTCCTTCTGACTCCGTTTCTCAATTAATTTACTTACAAGACTAAGAACTCAAAATAGGCCATTGCAATTTCCCTAGTACCAATCGGCATCCACCTCAAGGGTCGCCACAGGTTCCAGTAACAGGGTGAATTAGGCTCTTTAGCAGTGTACAGATGTGGAAAATATGTCAGCTCCATCCTCTAGGTTGTTGGGACTGTTATAACATCCTAAGTAACATGATATTATAAATCTGACTCTCATATCCATAGCACAGAATTCTATGCAGGTTTGCAAGCACATTATAGTAAAACTAATGGCAGAAAGTAGATTCTAGTAAAAACTAATGGAAGTTGATTTGTAGGTGGTCAAAGTAGCGGCACCTCACATGATTCCCAGTGTGCGGGAGAGCAGGCACTTCCAACTGTGTTGTCAGGAATAAAGTTTGTCAATGGCCTTTGTAATGTAAAGGATAATTAAAAATACAGACTTTGTGATTCTGAAAGGATACCTTCAAGATTTCATTGTAGACAAGTGTTTGCAAGATGTACTATTGTAGGCAATAGAAACTATGACGATGGAAAATTCCCATCACTTGGGGGCTGGTGAGATACAGTTTAAGGTATCCCAGTATGGATCACTGTCGACATAAAACACAAACCTGAAATTTCAACAAAATTGAAGATGGTGCCAGATAAACAAATCTCATGCAAACATGGTCCTGGAGAGAGCTAACACACCTTGTCATCTACTCTGAGAAAGAAATCCCTGCTCAGAAGGTAGGTCACACCATGAACACATGGACCATGGAAGGAGCCTCCTTGACCACGGAGACTGAAGGACAGTGGGAATTTCTGCACTCTGGAGACATTGGACTTACAGGCTGTTTACTTTATCTTGGGCCAGTGGTACCTTCAGGAATAACCATTCTGTGTCCAACTCTGCTTCTAAACTTCCACCTCTGAGAAGAAAATCCTCATAGAAGCTGTAACCTTAGAACTAACATCTTGTGATTGTAAATAAAAGGCACTTAGAAGTTACCAAGTTAGCCGAACACCTGCTTCCACAAATCCAAGAGTAAAATGTCATCAGACAAGGTTTTAGACCCATGAAAAAGGTTCCCCAAACTCAATGTACTCTTTTTTCTGCCTTTTCTGGTGTACCTATCCATGTAGTTTAAACTTGCTTTAGTTTGCATCTCTCTCTCTCTCTCTCTCTCTCTCTCTCCTCTCTCTCTCTCTCTCCCTTTCCCTTTCCCTCTCCCTCCCTCCCTCCCCTCTCTGTCTCTCTCTCTCTCTGTGTATGTATGTATGTATGTAAACATATTTTTTAACAACCCCATGAAACTGCTTCTTCATTGGAACGTGGAAGTTTGGGTAACCTCAATCCATGTTCCTGTGCTGTGGTCACTCATAATGGCTCCAGAATAAAGTATGTCTTATTCCCTTTAGTATGAGAGCTCTGATTTTTACATCAGCAAGTAAAAATGACACGTGACCACTTTTATTTGTACAGATCTCTGTGAAAAGGTCTCAGAACATAAAAATGATGGAAAATCTTTGATTCCCGGCAACACAGAGCTTTCTATTTGATGCAGAAATTATCTTAATTTTCCCTAGAGGCCACCAGTGCCCCCTCCCTCTCTTAAAGTTTTGAACCTAGGCCTCCTCCTTCCAGAATTTCAGTTGTCTTCTGGTTGCACTTCATGAGGACGCCACAAGGTGGCACTATGATAAAATAAGTGTCCATCCACATAGATCTAAAGAAAAATCTTGGAGCTGGGGACATACAAACTCCCTGGTAGAATTCTTGTCTGGCATGGATACAGCCAACAACAGAAATACTCAGGGATGGCAGTGTAACTTCTTAGCAGAGACTTTGCTTAGCTAGAATTTGCAAAGACACGGTTTAGATTCTCCATGCCACAAAATGAACACAATTTCTTAAAAATCCAGTTTGGCCAGGCATCATGCTACATAATTTTATTGCAATGTCCACGATACATAAGAATGCAGATAGATGTCCGTGAGTTCCAGGACAGCCAGGTTTCTACCGCAGGTTTCATGTCATTGAGGGCACAGTGAGGCTATTTTTTAAAAATACCAGTTAATGAACCTAAATACAGAATTTAATTATTCTGAAAATCCTGATAGGTGTAAGGGAAGACCGTGTCCTTCAGGTTTTCATTACAGGGACAAATACCTTAGAGCATTGTCTTATAAAGCAAAAGCACAGTTTTTCTAGTAGGACTGAAACCCCAGTCCTGGACTGTTTGACTCTGTTGCTTTTGATCTGTGGTGAGGCAGCATCCTTTGGTTTGAGTGCATGGTAGAGAAAAAGCAGCCCTCTCGTGGCTAGGGAGCATGGGCTAAAAGACACAGGCCTGGGTTCAGAGGCTCGACTCCAAAGGCATAGGGCCTCCCACAAAGCCTTGCTTATCAAGACTTACCACCTCCCAATTGTGTTGCCTTGACAACAAAGATTCACCAAACATGTCATTGGAGAATGTCCAAGCTTTAGTCCAGAGCACATGCTAGAGACATGTACTCTGAGTGTCCATATTATAAAACACCAGGTAGTTCTGGAGCCCCTGGGAATCACCAGCGTGTGGCAGGGACGGCAGGAGTGCATGGAAGCAGATGGAGATGCTGGCTCAGGACCTGACAGCTGTGTGCAGAGCGCACAGGAGAGCAAGGGACTCCAGTGGCTGGAGGAGATTGGAGGACCCCCTGAAAGAATGGGATGTTGGAGAACCCACACTCGACTCCTGGAGAGAAATCTCGACAGTGAAGCACGATTAATAAAAATTCAGGGTCAGAAACTGGGGTTCAACTTGAAGATTCAAACAGCAAAAGAGCCAGCCACTGGCTCTTACCTGAACCTCAGTCTGAAATGGCGATCCTGCTTCAGGAATCTCAGAATGAGAATGTGTGACTGAGACTTGTCTCCCCCAGCCTTATATGCCTCTCCAGGGCTGGGATTAAAGTTGTGCACCACTGGGATTAAAAGTGTGTGCCACTGTGGCTACTGGGATTAAAGGTGTATGTTACCATAACCTGGTCTATAAGGCTGACTAGTGGGTCTGTTTTACTCTCAGATCTTCAGACAGTCTGTATTTATTAAAATACAACTGAAATGCCACCACACTACAGTTTGCAGAGTTCAGTCTGTACAAAGAGAGGAAACGATGAGCCTTTGAATGGAATGCAGATTTGGGGTCAACAGCAAACAGAACTGTCTTAATGTGTGTGGAAATTTGCTACACAGAATCCCTGTTGCAGTGAACATTTAAGATATTTAACTGAGATCAACGCAAAAGGAAACAGCCGTGGTGCCCCCTAGTGGCCAGAATCAGGATTTTTCCTGTGAGTCTGAACAGCTGACCCTGTAGTCTGGAGAGTGAGACAAAGACTAGGAGCAGTCTGAGCTATAAGAATGTTTTTAATCAATAGTTGTGACCGTTTTATGTTCACCCATTCCCAGGAAGTCTAGCTTCAACCTAGAAGCCCGTGTACACTCTCTGATGGGGAAAACTGCACCTGGGAGTGTACAATGCTAGAGGAGACACAATCACCTCCTCACACACACGTGGGTGTGTGCACTCATAGGAGCAAAGCTTCACTTTTATCCATGTTGTCCCTCCATGAAACTGAAAACAATGAATGCTTTCCAAAGGTCTGTATATCCGAAATACTTGAGTTCATCTGCGTAGAATTACATTCTCGGCTTCCTTAAATTATGGAATTCCTTTTTTCTTGACTGCAGAAATCTCAAAGCTAGAGCAAATGACATTGTAGAGGAAAGTCATTTTCTCAATGGACCAGTTCCTTCCTCATGGTTCTGAGGTGTCTCACTCACAGCCTGGGGACACCCTCTGACACATTGCTTTAGCCCACAAACATTCCACCTTCCCACATGCCCACACTATTTTTAAGTAGTAGAACTACAGCAGAGAACTTCCACTGAAGCTACTCTTTTCCATTTCTTACTCTCACGGTCCCTCGGTAACTCTTGAGTGCTTGTGTTGTGACATATTCAAAATATGTTGTACAAGATGCTCAGTGAAATCATTACCTATCATCCCCATTAGTAAGTGAATCTCACAGAAGATAGATAATAACCCAGTATTTAGGATTTGCTTGCAAATGTTTCTCCCCAGCGTTGACACAATTCCGTGTTTTTATACAGTTTGAGTGCAGCTTTTTAATAAACCTTTTAGTTATTCTTTATGTCTTTAACAACTCACATGTCCATCCCATTCATTCCCCCATCCCTTCTGATCTGCTCTCTGCCCTTTCACCCTCCCCCAGGGAAAAAAGAAAACAGGAGAAAATTCTCATGGTAGAAGCTGTACTGTTACACAGTGAGTCACACAGTGCACAGGTTAACAAGTATGGAGAAAGCATTAGCTTGGTGAGCTTTGAGTTAAGTGTGGTACTAAAAACCATTTTTTATCGTTTTGTAATGAGTACATGGTTTGTAAATTGAACACATGTCCTTGTGGTATGCTTGAGCATCCTTTGGGTACATACCCAAAAGTGGAATTGTTGGGTCTTGAGGAAGGTTGTTTCCTAATTTTCTAAGAAACAGCCATACTGATATCCAAAGTGGCTGTGCCCGCTTGCACTCCCACCAGCAATGCAGGAGTGTTACCTTTAGCCACAACCTCTCCAGCATAAGTTGTCATCAGTGGTTTTGATCTTGGCCATTCTTACAGGTGTAAGTTGTCATCTCAGAGTTGTTTTGATTTGCATTTCTCTGATTCAAGCCATTGTGTTTAGAGGCTTGAGTGGGTAGAGGAACTGCAGGGGTTCATACAATCAGACACTCTGATTGGAAAAGATACAAAACATAGAGTGGTGGATGATCAGATGACATGTGACACCAACTGAACCTGCTGTCTCCCCCTGTGATCATATTGATCAGACCAGCAACTTGGGTTTTCAAATGGATGAGAGACTCTGCTACACATTTCTCTGAGACACACAGAAGGCCACCAAACACATGAACATGTACACAGTGTCACTTATCTTTACAGAACTGAATTTTCAAATGGCCTTGTATCACAATTCTGTGACCACAAAAACTAAATAAAACTCAAGAAACTCCAAAATGCAAGTGAACCTAAAAAGTTTAGCTTATGCAAAACAGCGCAGGTGTGGACTACCACGATCAAGAGTGAAAGAAATTGAAAGCTATTGCTTAGAAGAGAGAAGTAATTGGTTCTAAAGCAAATGCGTTCTGTAGGCCTGATGTATAATACAGGGATTGTGATCATACTTAGCAGTAATGCATATTATACCAGATATTTTTTTCCATTAAAATATTTACACTTCCTCCCCTCCTCCCATTCCCCTCTGGCTCCCACGCTCACCCTCCTCCCTCTCCCTTCCTCCTTAAGAGAGGGCAAGATACCCTGCCTTGTGGGATTTTTTTAAAGAGATTAAATGTGTATTCCTGTCTAAAAAGGTAACTATATGATTTGATAGATGTAGTCATTAGTTCTTTTGAGGTAATCACTTATATATATATATATATATATATATATATCATTTAAATCTGTACGTTTCCATGTATCATTTATAGATCAATAGAACTGACAAGTAGAAAATTGATGGAATATTCATTACCATTAGTCTACACATTGGGAGTGGCAAGTCTAGTGATTCCCAACCAAAATCCAGAGGAACAGACAAAAGTAACTACAATGAAATGTATTAGTCCTATCTACATACTCTTCTTTCCCACAGCACCAATGTGAGGCTCATTTCCTACCCATTCCCATTTTACAGATTATAATTGAGAGATGGAGACAATAAGGATTGTACTCGTAGCTTGAATCTGTATCCAGTACACTGTTCTGAACTGTGGGAAAATGTCGGTAACTTGCTGAGCAATGAGTTGAGAAAAGACGGCACATTAAAGTAACTATCAGAGTGTCTGTAAACTAGAACAAGGTTAGAGAAAAATAAGGTTGTGGCCTTGGCAAGAGGACACCATTGCAATGTGGGGAGAGAAGTCCTAGTGTAGTCTGTTGATCGTCACTGTGAAGTTCAGAATCTTAACAGAGAACAGAGATATTTATTCTTGGTGTATTGTCTTCAAAAGTATGGGAGAGAGACAGTGGCAGAGAGACAGAGATGGATAGAAAGAAACAAAGAGACTGTGACAGAGAGAGTGAGAGCATGTGTGAGAGCAGATCCATGGTATCTAGAAATGCAGATGGCAGCGGAGAAACGGGCAGATAAAAGAGGAAACAAAAATCAAAACAGAGTCAAAACACACCATTAACCCCAACAGCAATTGTAATGACCCACAGAGACAAGGATAATGGGGTAGACACAAATATGGGAAAAGCCCCTCAACTTGGCTTTTGATTGGAGCAGTGAATATAAAAAATTTGGGGGGAGGCCTCACTGGCTCTCCTGCAGTGCTCTATATAAACCATGGGAGTCTTGAACTCACACAGATCTGCCTGATTCTCCCTCCTATGTGCTGGGATCAGATGTGTGAGCCACCAAGTTCTGTCGAAGCTATTTTTTTCCTCATTTTTTTATTAAAGATTTCCATCTCCTTCCCTCCTCCTCCCCCTTCCCTCCCCTCCCTTCCACCCATACCCCCTCTCCACCCCTCTCCAAGACAAAGAGCCATCAGGGTTCCCTTTACTATGTTAAGTCCAAGGTCCTCCCAGCTCCCCTTAAGTCCAGGAACGTGAGCAACCAAACTGACAAGGCTCACAGTGAGCCCGTCCATGCTGTAGAGTTCATGTTCATTGCCGTTGTCCTTGGTTTCTCAGTCCTCCTCCACCGTCAGCCACATTCAGAGAGTCCGGTTTGGCCCCCTGTTCCATCAGTCCCATTCCAACTGGACTTGGTGGTCTCCCGTTAGATCTGTCCCACCGTCTCAATGGGTAAACACACTCCTCACGGTCCTGACTTCCTTGCTCATGATCTCCCTCCTTTTTAAAATATATCTGCTGAACTGGCCGCAAGGCAACTCCAGAGGGGAAGGTCTCTACCTGCATGTCTCTCTCTGGGAACCAAAGGCAAGTAAGTGTCAGGGGACTACTTTCTTTTTAGATGTCCGTGTGTGTGTGTGTGTGTGCGTGCGTGTGTGTGTGTGTAACTTGTGTGGAGGCTAGAGTTGACACTGGGATGTCTTCTCGGATCACTTACTCACCTTATTTTTGGAGAGAGGGTCTCTTCCTGAGTCTGCAGCTCTCCATTTTTGCTGGACAGCCTGGTAAGCGAGTCCCAGGATCCACCTGTCTCTGTGTGTCAGTGCTGGTAATCCAGGCACACACTGCCACGACAGGAATAGAGGGGAGGGAATTGGAGATATATAGGCTCCAAACACATTATATACATGTACTAATACTAATTAAAATGTCAAAATAACAACAAGGGGAGAAAACAAGAAATGTGGAGGTATCAAAGACAAAAACCATGGCACATTCAAATCTAAGATCTGATGACACACTGTTGGCAATTGTACAGCCAAAACCTCCTTCTATAATGTAGTGTGTAAGTTCTCGTGAGCTGAGAGCTGTGTCCATGGAGAGAAAAGCTGGAGAAAGCAGGGCAGCTTCTGCACTTCAAGATGACCTACCCTACCAAAGTCAAACAGAGGACCTTACTTGTATGCTTAGCTCAGGGTGAACGAAACCTTCTGTTCTTTTGAAAAACAGGGCCCCTTCAGAATTCAGTTTGGCAAAGTTATATCATTTTTATTTGATATTGTTTTCTGGATTCTCCTGTAGGAGCTGAGTTAAAAGGTGAGACTATATAAGCTTTGCCAAACAGAGGGAAAATTTTAAGATTTCTGCAAGTCAACTAATGAAGTTTTATCCTAGGGAATTCTATATCCTAGTATAAAAATAGGAATAAAGTAAAATAATCTCCATGAATATTCACTTTTACATGACTATATGAAAATATTTTCATTTTTTTCTTGGCAACCTAACTTTTAAAATTTGATTGTGCATATATGTGTATGTCTGTGTACATTTGAACATGCAAGTTCAATTGCACACAACTCTGGGAACAGGGAGTCAGATTACCTAGCTCTGGAGTTACAAGCATTTGTGAACCAACCTACATTGGTGTTGTGAACCAAATCCAGATCCTTTGTGAGGAGCGGCCAGTGCTCTTAACCAGTGAGGCAGCTCCTCTGAGCAACTTAATTTTGGAGACTATTTAGAAAACAATCTAACCAGAAAATACTGAAGGATGGAGGAATGATGCCAGTGTGTGAACAATGGGAATTGAAACAAAGATCTGGGTGAAAGAACCAGGAGCTGTGCACATGTTAAAAGGGACATCGCAGGGCACTGTGATATACTCTTTAATAAATATTACAGGAAATGTCAAATTAAAAAGCTTAGATAAAAATCAGAGATTTTTATACCAGAATTATTTGAAGCTAAGGAGCAGCTTTGCAATGGGGATGGGGCCATTGCAGCGGGACACTGTTCTATGATTCTGAGCTTTGTGTGTGGAGACACAACTGGCTTAGAGTGCAGGCTCTTCTTGGGACAGACGGGATGAAGTTGGGAAACAGTTGCTTGGATAACCAAGCATACATGAAAGCATACATTCTTTGCCCATTTCCCAAATGTTCTGTCAGAATCTGTACCCTGGATAAGGAAGTGGCCTTTGAGCTCAGTTCTTCACACTCTACCACATATAAACAAGTGCTTTGCTTCTGTATATTTTTGCCTTGTTTCTATGTACTTCTTTTCAAGTACTGTTATTTATTGAGACATTGTTTCTTGCAAAGTGAGGTAAGAGTTTCTCATGATCATGTACATGAGTAATGGGGGGGGGGGTCCAGAGTTGAGGTAATGCCTTTTAGTTTGTATAAAAAACATACGAACTAAAGCTTGTTATGCAGTTGTTCGTACTCGGCATCCCGTGTCCTGATTTGCATGAGACCCTTACCCAGGGACCCCAACACACTAGATATTGACATTTGTGGGCCTCTCAGTTTGGGATGGGATTTTCCTTGGACAGAGAGATGTGATTGGGAATGGAAGGAGTACATGTGAGGTGTAAGCAACTGAGCTTTTGAGACTATAGAGTCGAGGCTTCCCTGCATGGGGCAGGTCATTCCTCAGGGCCTCTCTTCTAGGTCAGGTGTGTCAAGCTATAGGGCTGGCAAACAGCAGTGATTTCAGAGTGCAGATCACAGCCATGTGCAGGAACATGAGAGAAATTCATCTAGGACAAGTGAAACATGGAGAGACATCTGGAATTGGAGGTGGGGGAAACGTCTGACCTTAATGTGCAGTTGTGCCATCAAGTCTTACCTACATGCACAGGTACCAGAATTTCACTTTAAGTACAGCTGCATCTGTGAGACTCACGTGGGAGTGTTGGTGAACCAGAAATACACACCTAAAGTGTGTATCATATTACATCAACATTTTCTTAACTCACCAAGATGGACCACGATTTGTCTCTAGGTATCCTAAACAGAATTCACAAATACAGCTAAAACTACAATATTTTATTAATTTATTATTTCAAATCCCATATCATTCTAAATTATTTCCAATAAATCTAATTCAAAATGTGAGTTTTGGATTTTTGGGGTTGTTGTCTGTACTTTAAATCTTTCCAAGTTTATTCTATGAGTATTAGTGATTTTCCCATGTGGATGTTTGTGTACCATGTGTGTATAGTGCCCAAAGGGGCCTGAAGACAGTGTCAGATCCTCTGGAACTGGAGGTACAGGTGGTTGTTTTGCCCACATCCTCTGGAAGAACAGCCAGTGCTCTTAACCACTGACCCATCTCTCCAGTCCCTTTTATAATTTTTATGGAAAAATCCATTATTCAAAGCCTTTATCTCAGCTGGCTCTAACTTAAGTGTACATATGGAAATGTGCACTTAAGGCCTCCTCGTGGAATATTTAAGTTTTAGCACTTTCAAATGGTAATTCTGGAAATTAATGTTGAGGAGAGAAAAACCTTTGCTGTAGGTTTACAAAACATGATTTATAACAAATTAAAATACAAACTAAGTATGTAACCTATCACAAATAATTTGGAACTAGATAAATCTATACTGTCTTACAAAAGAAGGTACTTTGAACTTCTTAAACACCTGTTAAAGGAGCCAGGGAGACAGGACAGCAGGTAAAGGCATCTGTTGCTACACCTGACAGCGTGAGTTCAATCCCTTGGACCCACCTGGCAGAAAGACAGAACAAACTCCTAAAATTTGTCTCTGAACAGCACACATGTATACGTGTTTTGTATATCAAATGCGACAAAATGCGAAAATGCTTTGAATATATAAACACATATATTTAAATCATCCCCCCAAATATTAGGTTTCATTATGGAATTTTTATGAACTTATTTTTAATTCTGTAGGAAATCACAGTTAAGAAACTTTGAAATTTTAAAGAGACCTTGAACTGTTAATATACTGAAAAAATTAAAGGATTTGGTATTTTGAAGGTCATATTCTTTTATGCTGTGATAGTAACGAAAGGGACTGGCAATAAACAAGGAAAGGTTATAGTTTATAAGCTATGTATCTGTGTCAAGAAGACAGAGGTCCACTGTAGTGGCTAGTTTGTCAACTTACAGAAACTAGAGTCATGGAGAGAAAGCGGACCATAGATGAAGAACTGCCTCCACCAGATTGACCTGTAAGCAAGTCTGTGGGGGCATTTTTCTTGATTAATGAATGGCTGATGAAATAGAGCCCAGCCCACTGTGGGAAGTGCCTCCTGGGCAACTGGTCCTGGGTTGTATAAGACATGTTGTTCAACAAGCCACAGAAAGACACTGAGCAGCTTTCCTCCATCTTCCCTGCCCCTGCTTCTGTTCAAATGCCTACTCTGACTTCCCCCAATGATGGCCTGAGATTGGGACATGTAAGTAAATCTACCTTTTCCTCCCTCAGTTGCTTTTGAAGTTTTTATCACAGCCCTGTAGAAGCAATAGAGCACACTCACTTAGGTTACCTTTCACATCTATAGAAAACAAAGTATCCAGAGCACCTGTTTGCATGGAAGTCTCCAGGAATACCATTCACATCGTCAGTACAGGAATAAACTCCAAGTTCTCTGTTCATTGTAGGGTCTAGTTTTCACCTCAGGGTGCAGTGTCTCTGACAGAAACATGGCGCCCAAGGAAAGACAGAGAGAGAAACTATGCCAATATTGGTCCAGTTTCAGCTTCCCCAGTATTCTGATACTGTTAACACATTAATCAGATTCGTACTTCTGAGAGCACAAGATCTCAGTTTATTCAGAGAATATATAGTGACAGCCACATGGAAAACACAAAAAAGAAAGTTCAAAGAAACAGGTAAACTTAATTTTAATATTTTATTTAATACAAACTGTCAAAACTCTACATTTTAACTTGTAAACAACAAAAGTATATCGCTCATTACACTGGTATTTTAGTTTTTGAAATTTTGTGCATTATATAATGATGCAAGCATTATGAAAAATATGTACAAATTTGAAATGTTATATCACAAAAGAATTATGACACCTGAATTACAGCATATTTTATATTCTTTTTCTTATTATTTTAGAAATATAATGCTACTACCAAAAGAAAATTAATAAAAACAAATATTAACTGCTTTGCCATTTTTATTATATTTTGGCTGTAAAATATAGTTTGAACCCAGGCAGTGGTGGTGCACTCCTTTAATCCCAGAACTTGGGAGGAGGAGGCAGGTGGATCTCTGTGAGTTTGAGGTCAGACTGGCCTACAGAGTGAATTCCAGGACAGGCTTCAATGCTACACAGAGAAACCCTGTCTCAAAAAAACCAATATATATATATATATAGTTTGAAACATTTACCAGTATCACTACTAAAAACAAAATTCAATTACTTTTTTTTGGTCAGACTGAAACTGAGCATGACCTCACTTAAAAAAGAAAACTATAAACAATATAAGGAATTAAGCCATTGCTTTTACTAATTTTTTTCAATAGGATATTATGTAAAAATTATTACTTACAATCTATTCTTTTTGTTACTCAGTGACTGAAATGCAGATGTTTTGACATTTCAACAAATGCTAATTTTGTATTTTTATCATGACTTTGTGATGCAGTATGCATTTAAAGAAATTAACAATGTGAGTAAGGTATTTTTATGTGTCTGTGTTCATGTGTGGGAGAAGGTTCATGCACTTGACTATGTGCCTGTGCGCACACGTATGTGCTCATGCTCACACATGCATGCCAAAAGTCAATATCTGTTTTTTTCCTCTATACATATTTTCTGAGGGCAGATCTCTCACCGAACATAGAATCCACTAAATTGCTAGAATGTCTGGTTTTGTAACCCCAAATGATCTTCCTTCCTCCACATTTTCAACACTGGAGTTACAAGTGTGCTCTGTAATGCTCAGCTTTTTACACAAATGCTAGGTTGGGAGCTGAGCACAGGAGTGATTGTATGGTAAGCAACTGGGTGACTGAGGCATTTCCTTAGCCCTGTGTAAATTCTTAATTACTGACTTTACATATACCATTTCTAAGTAATTCTAGGATATGCAAACTGAATTTATATTTGTGTTATATTTTGGAGTATAAAGTCAGTTAGACTCAGTACTCAAACATGTCCAGTATGTGTCATACCAAATGGGACACAGCTAATGGAAAAGAGAAGCAAAATGTATATAGGGAATGATTTATCCAGCTAAGGAAATGTACAGGATTGATAGAACTGGGAGTAGAATAGGAGAACTAAAGTAGGGGGAATATTATGGCAAGGATCCCAAATCACACCTAAAAATTCATGTGACAAAGGAAGACTTCATGTGAAGTAGTAGAAACTTTACAGTTGGCCTACATCAAAGAACTGTCCAATTATATTTATATTCTTGAGGTTATATTGAAACATCAGCGCCTCTGCTTGCCTGCTTTCCTTGTCCACTACTAAATCTTGATGGTTTCCCCAAAGCAACCAAAACCAGCCTATAGTAACTTAGGGGATGGAAACATTGTCTCATAAAAAAAAAAAAAACACCACCATATCCTCAAATATAGGCATTAAAGGCTGTCATTGTTCTGATTTGTGTGGTGTACCAACAATTGAACCAACAGGATGAGCAGAAATATAGCAAACTAGGACACGATCATCCTGTATTATATGGACACAATGTAATCAGTAAAATGAAATATATGATAGTAGACAAGAGATACACAGGAATTCTCGAAGTCCTCCAGTTTTTCTAAATTATTCTCTATAGGAATTAGTTTACTTATCTATTTTCCCTAAGTGTAGTTTCCCTCAATATAAGAAACTTATATATTGTGTGTATGGGTTCAGGAAATAACATTTAGTACTTAAGTAGTACATATCAGATTGAAATGGTGTTAGACTGTGAAATTTAATCTGTGTAAGTGATCCATTTCATGTCATGCCTCCCTGCAGTCCGTAGTATTGCCTTCAGGTGTAGTTGTACAATAGCAAGCCTCCGTCGGTGTAATCTGCCCTGAAAATGCCATCGTTCATAGCAATGTATAGGGATAGGATAAATCACATATTTTAGCTTCATCAAGGGTGTTAAACTATGCATGATATGCATAAGCATAGGCATTGTGATGGGGTTAGCAGCAAAGGATAGGATACGGAGTTGAGTACAACGAATTAGGGCAGGGATAAGAACAGAGATTGCAGAATCATTTATAAGGCAATGACTTATCTCTAGATGCTTAAGAGTACCAGAGAGATTTAACAGAAGAGTTTGAAAGGGCACAAAGTCATCCCAATACATTGCATTGTTACTAAGATTCAACATCTTTAGGTGGGAAACCTGAGGGCACCGGGCTAGAAATCGGATGTCTCTGTACGATATTTCACAGAATGACAGATACAAAAAATCCAAACTACGTGGCAGAACTCTGTAGGGAGAAAACAACAATAAAACTTCTGAAGAATGAGGATTGAATGAGAAAAACTATACCTTTATATCCAGAATAAACCACTTTTCACATGCACTATAAATGGGTATTAATACATTAATCTGTACTTTGTTTGCTTAATACTTTCATGACTCTGAGAATTTTTTGTAGGCAGTAACTTACTATGTAGTCCTGGCTGTCCTGAAACTCACTATAGAGATCATACTGGCATTGAACTCAGAGAATCTGTCTGTCTTTGCTTCCCGAGTGCTGACATTAAAATCGTGTGCCACCACACTTGGCTGAAAGTATTGTTTTCAACACTGAGATACAATTTCCTTTAATCTTAAGAATGTATAAAGTATATTATAATTGATTATTTTAAGAAATAGTAAGAGAAAAACTAACACACTCGATACTTAAAATATTATCCATTGTTGATTTCAGTTCATGTTTTTAGTGGAAAGGGATCAGAAAGAGCAGTCAACTGAAAATTACCTTTGGTCAGTCCCTAAATACCATCCTCTACTTTCATGGCCTATGCCTCGGTGACTACAAATTAGTAAAGTGGTCTGACATTGTAAACCTTTGGCATCTATGATTATGTGCATCAGTGCTATAGAAAGACAAGTCTTCCACCATCTCAATTTATTTCTTCTCATATCTAGATGCCTAGTGATTTTACACCTTCATATTTCTGAACTTATCTTTAAATTGCTGGCTGCTTAGTTTCTGTACTTCCTCCTCCAGTTCCAAGTTCCCAAAAGTGACAAAGTGGAAAGCATAAAAGGTTTTGAGGATTTTAGGAATACCCATGAGTATTTTCTATGTTGTCCCAAGACTTATCCAGGAAACTCGGAAACCTGCCCAAAACTCTTACCTGAGCACTCTGTCCAGATGATTTTTGAGACAGAATGAAGACAAGTTGAGTTCCTTAAGGTTTTCCATACGTTGCAAATGACTAAGGAAATTTTTAAAGACTTTCCCACTCAGAGATCTAAAAGTGACTTTAAACAGACTAAGGCTCTTTAGGTGGCTCATCTGAGACAGAACGTTGGTGATATCACTCAGTGAACCCTTATCAACTGACAGCTGAGTAACACAGTTGAGATCAAGAATTCTCAGGGTGCATTTGCAGTCACCCAATTTATCAACTTGCAAATCTCGACAGCATATGTGCAAAGCACCGAAACTCTCCCTACTTTTCCTCATAAGCAAAATCAAAAATTCCCTTTCCATTAAAGAGCCATCCAGGGAAAGATCCACTAGTAATTCCATAGGCCTAGGTAAATGAATTGTGGACCCTAAATTTATGAAATTAGGCTGTCTTTCCATTTTCGTGACAGAGTTGTCAGAATAAGTACAAGAGTGCAAACAGAAAGGTGGTTCGATGCTGACTTCAGGGCATATGATCCTACAGTCAATGTCTTGCCTTAAATCTAGGATCCTCAGTTTAGGTTTCCTGTAGGGGTAAGAGGAGATAGAATATCTGAGAAATAGCAAATGATAATGAAACACAGTAGGATCAGTGATGACATATAGGAACAAATCCTTTTATCCATAGCTGCTATTCCTTGTACTAACTAAAAAGTCTTTGCCATGAAAATTCAACCTCCATTCCCCACATCCTTTGTACACCTTAAATACCCTCCAGTCTTAAAGCTCCTGTCTTTCTCTTAAGTAACACCCATTATATAAACCCATCAATAGAATCCTCAATAACATATTTCCTAAGGAATATTGAAGACATCAGTCTTTAATGTGTTACCAAGTTTTAGCTGAGTCTTACAAATAAACCTTCCACATTCACTAGTTACTCCTTCTAAGACCTCCTATGTTTTACCATGTCTCTATTATAGAGTCTTACCGAGAAGTAGAGTTCTTTGCAGGAAATACTGGAAGATTCTCAATCATGGCTTTCAGGAGTTCATGTTGAGGCTCCCGTACAGTTAATGTTCCAAGATGGAGACAGTAAAAAGGCCAAACTTTCACCATCTCACTCAATATATTCTTATGCCCACCCTTGAAGGCAGCAATGAACAATGGAATAAAAAGATTTCTTGGAATATACTCCAGAGTTTGGATTGCTGCAGACTCATGTCTCAGCAAACACTGTATAGCAAGATCCAATAGTGTTTTGGGGTTCTTTGCATCCATTTTTGTGAACCTGCATCAGGAGGAGAAACACTTAGAAGTTCTGGGAAAACACACAGTTTCTTCTTTGCAACCTGTGCTAGCAAAGTAGAAACGATTTAAATAAATCAATCAGATAGCCACCACCAGCTACTTCTAGTATAGACACAGATTAGAAATAGACTTGTGAGTTTATAACCGTATGTGTTTATGTGTGTGTTACTACTCTTTCCCCCATGTATACATAGTCTGTATCTTGTAAAATGTCATCAAAATGGGTAGTAAGTAAGCAGAAAATAATTTTGGTCACTTATCTACATGAATTCCAGTATTTTCCCTCAGTAGTATAAAAGCTATGATGAAGAAAAAGATAAATCTACAAAAGTGGTACAACTGTAAATATTAAAACATCAAATTAATTGTGATTAAAGAGAAAAAGAATGACATTCTAGCCCTTGATTTGTCTCACTCCCAACACTATATTTGTGGCAGATGAAGACACCAAAACTCTCCAAGACACGCATAAAGCTAGACGGTTAAGAACTTAAAGTTGATCTTTAAAATATTCAGAAAAATTAGTCATAAATTAATCCTAAAGATGATAAAGAAAACATAAAATTAAAATAATGCCCAGCACTCGGGAGGCAGAGGCAGGCGGATCTCTGTGAGTTCGAGGCCAGCCTGGTCTACAAGAGCTAGTTCCAGGACAGGCTCCAAAGCTACAGAGAAACCCTGTCTCGAAAAAACAAAAAAAAAAAAAAAGAAAATAAAGAAAAAAAAATTAAAATAATGCAGTACAGTTGGGGCAAAGACTTCAAACTGTTCAATTCAAAGCTGTATGTTGTCTCACACGTGGAAAGTAAAAAATTAAATAGTCAATCCGATCATGGAATAATGACTTCTAGGGTCTAGGAGAGATGGCAGGGGTCGGGGTGACAAAACACACTTAGATATAATTCGTGTACCCTAGAGGTTGGTATGGACACATCACAATGAGTCTCATTAATATGAATTATGAGTATGTGTTACAAAAATGAATATCAAATGCATATCAAATAAACAATATGGAGGGTTTAAAACTGCAGTCTTTGAAACACACAGACTCTAAGAAAATAAATTGATGTGGATAGGAGAAACATTCAAGAAAATTTGTTAATGATGGAAAAAAAAACAAAATGGGGGGGGGGGATTAAGAATCCTGTAACACATAAGAGTCAGAAAGCTCCTAAATTTTTCTTCTACTGCTGGAATGACAACAAATCCTCTGAAATGCCTACATAGCACTGATAAAAAGAAAACAGTGTGATAAATTGGATTATAAAACAACGCAGTATCATATGAATACACAAAATAAGGAAAAATTTGAAGCAAAAACATTAAAACCATCAGAAACAAAATAACTGTTGCTTATCACCTACCTAATATGGTACTTTTCTACAACATTTTGTACACTTTATAATATTGTCTTTTGATAAAATAACTTGATGACTAAGATTTAAAAAGTGTTACCCTTTCTTGAGGCTTCTAGGATTTCAATCTCAGGGACATGTCTAAGGGTTTTAAAAAGGTTGTCTTCTGGCCGGGCGGTGGTGGCGCACGCCTTTAATCCCAGCACTCGGGAGGCAGAGGCAGGCGGATCTCTGTGAGTTCGAGACCAGCCTGGTCTACAAGAGCTAGATCCAGGACAGGCTCCAAAGCCGCAGAGAAACCCTGTCTCGAAAAACCAAAAAAAAAAAAAAAAAAAAAAAAAAAAAAGGTTGTCTTCTCTTCTGTTGTAGCTCAAAGTGCAAAAGAGGGCAAGTGATTCCTTTTGGTGAAGAAAAAATTAAATAGTCTATTTAATTTTTACTTTCCACATGTGAGACAACATGTGTGAAGAAAAAGTCAGTCTAGAAAGGAAGGGAATGGGTAGTCTCATGTAACAAAGTAGCTAATTTCACACACTATTACAAATGCTAGTGAAATGTATTTAAGCATTTTCTATTTAATGTTAGTGAAATGTATTCAAGAATTTGCTGTTTGCGCTCTATTACAAGGTCACCTGGTGTAGGAGGGTCTTCTGTCTATTTGTTACTTTCATTGGTTAAATAAAGAAAACTGCCTTGGCTTTTGATAGGGCAGCCATTAAATGGGCATGGTAGATAGAACCAAATTCTGGGAGGAAGAAGACAGTGTGGCAGATGCCATGGCTCTCCTCTCCAAGACCAACGCTAGTTAGACTCATGACTGGTAAGCCACAGTCAAGTGGCAATACACATTAATGGAGATGGGTTAAACGAATACGTAAGAGTTAGCAAATAAGAGGCTAGAACTAATGGTCAAGGCAGCAATTTAATTAATACAGATCTCCGTGTGATTATTTCGGGTATAAACTAGCCAGGTGGTGGGGATGGGGCCCGCTGTATCTCTTTACAACAGAGTGGCTGCCCAATGTGGTCTACTTATTCCACGTAAAACCTGAGAGTGCTTAAAAAGGAGAGAGAGAGAGAGAGAGAGAGAGAGAGAGAGAGAGAGAGAGAGAGAGAGAGAGAGAGAAACACAGCTTTTTGCTGTTTGTGAGGGGTGTGCCACAGAGAGAATTCCTGACTCAGCAGCTTTACCAAAAAAAAAAAAAAGTCACGCCATTTTAAAACACCGCTTCCTGGGCCCTGCTGCCCATGCAATCTCCAGCTATGGAGCATTTCTGGACCTGGATGTTTCTGTGCCCACTCAGTGTTGTGAGGAAACTAGCTGAGACCTTGCCTGTGACTCAGCGCTCCCTGGCTGGGCAGGTGGCGGAATCAGGTTTACTAGGTGTGCACAACAAGGAGAGCATGGCAGATTTCTGCCGCAATACAAAGAGATGTTTCCAGGCTGCGCAGTGGTCTGCCTGGCAGATTAGGCTGTAACTTAGATAAAAAGCTCATTCTCAGAGTTAAAGTGCTGAGTGCGGCTCCTACATGGAGGCATGGGGAAAAAAGCCATGCAGTTTTAAAACACTGGCTGTCTGGGCTATGCTCCTACTGCAACCTCTGTTTCTTGTGGGAGACAGAGAATTTGGATGGGGTTTTGTGAGTAAAGTGCTACAGCTTGCTTGATGGCAATGTGGACTGCTGTGTGCCTGGAACAGTGTGTGGCTCAGGGGCACCAAATGGCTCTGAGGCAGGAGCAGCTCTGCCATGCTGAACTGTGCTGATCTCAGGCAGGAACTGTTGTAATTATCATAATAACAGTACAGTTAAGATTTAGACTGGGCAGGAAACAGGCTGTACCGTATTACCCCTACATGGCGCAACTTAAGTTTTTAAGAAGTGCTTAACATTTTAAGAAGTGCTCCTGGATAGTAAAGAATTACAGATTCACAATAGGACAGATTCAGACATAAAAGACCTCTAAATGGGTCATAGTGTTAGATAGACATAAGTAGGCTTGAGAGAGAGAGAAGAAAAAGAGTATTAAAAAGTCATAAAGTTAATGCTTTTAAAAAAGGGTAAAGTCTTTAAAGAGACAGAATAAAGTAAAGTGATAGAGTAAAAGTAAGCCATGTAAAAATGAAAAATTCACAGAGTCTGGATTCTTTGTATTATTGTGTTTTCTTTGAATTTTTTGACTGTAAAGGAGCTAAGTATAGAGAGTCATTTCATTATATGGGCTACCAAGCTAAACCAGAATGGATATCATAAGAGTATTATGACTTCAAAATTTGGGTTTAAGGATATGATGCTTTGGAAAAGAGGTTCTTCTCTTGTTTTCACAGAGGATGAGACCCTGTGGATTGCTTCTATCCCAATATGGTATGATAAACCACGCCCTCCTGAAAGATCACTGTGAAGACCTTCAGAAAATTACTTCATGCAACTGCCAACTGAGATTAACCTGACACACAGGTTATACCACGAAAGACCTGATTAACAGCACGAAGCAGTTTGGAGAGAAATAACTGCACCCATATTCCCAAATATTGTTTATAAATGTTCTTTTACATTTAAAGAGGGATATGATATAGATATGAATAATTTGCATTGATATGAATCTTGGTTTACTGATAATAATTTAATGTCAGCCGGGCGATGGTGGCGCACGCCTTTAATCCCAGCACTCGGGAGGCAGAGGCAGGCGGATCTCTGTGAGTTCGAGACCAGCCTGGTCTACAAGAGCTAGTTCCAGGACAGGCTCTAAAGCCACAGAGAAACCCTGTCTCGAAAAAAAAAATAATTTAATGTCAATCTTGCTATATATATATATGTATTTCTGCTCTTGATTAAGGTATTGTGATTGTGCAGTTCACTTAAAAATGTAACGTATAATTAGGAAATATAGGTTATTAATGGGTAATCATCAATAATAGTCAAGCTTGTAGTCATGTTAGTTATATTTTCTAGATATATAGAGATATATTTATTTAAATAGGCATTCTTCATATCTTTCAATGACTACAGAATATGGCATTTTAAATGTTTTAATAACTTAGGGCTTTTCATGACAATGAGACACGTTTGCTCCTGGCAGCACCAGCTACTTCAAGAGGAGGATAGGCATCAAAGAGGCTCCTTATAGAGTTTGCTAGCCATTCGTGCAAGAAACTGCTCTTGCCTGGATTGTTACATAAACTGGACCCAAGGAACCTGCAGAGAGAGGACTATTAAACTTGCCTAAAGGTGAGATGATATTTCGGGGTTCCTGATTCATGAAAGAGTCTGCGAGACATTCTGCAGGATACAAAAGAAAGTGACTGAACTGTCTTTGAAATTTCCTGCTTCATGGAAAAGTCAGCTGGATACTATGGGCCTGAAGGCCGAAGATGGATGCCCCAACAGTACAAAAGAACTTTGGGTGACTGTCCAGGCAGTGAGATGTCTCTGTCGTTTCTTGAGTTTTGTAAGTTGTTTACTTCTCATTTACTTTGGTAATATTATATCCTTCTGGAGTCTCTGATGGAGGTGAAGAATGCTTATAGTTCTACTTTTCCTTTGTTATGATAAAAGATAAAATAGAGGGGTGAGAAGCTGCCCTCCACACAGGTCTGAGGATTCCTGCAAGGGAGTGCGGGCTCCTTCAGATTGTGCTGCAAGGTTCGTTGTGTGATACTCCATCCCGCCCTGCCCCCACCTTGGCCCTTTTGTCCCTGGGGTGTCCCTGGGCTACCAGGAATCCCAGATCCAGTGCGGTGGAGTTCCATCTGGACGGGTGAGTGTGTGCGACCCTGGGGCGACCTGCCCTGGAAGAGAGCACAGCCCCCACCCAGCTCCTGGTTCAGGGGTGTCTTTGGTACTCACATCCCTGCCTCTCCCAAGCCTTCCCTAGTGTATTCAAGTGTCCTGCTCCTGTACTAAGGCCATCCACCCAAAGGGATGAGAGGCTGCCCTCCAGGCAGGTCTGAGGATTCCTGCAAGGGAGTGCGGGCTCCTTCAGTTTGTGCTGCAAGGTTTGCTGTGTGATACTCCATCTGCCCTGCCCCCACCTTGGCCCTTTTGTCCCTGGGGCATCCCTGGGATACCAGCAATCCCTGATTCGTTGCGGTGGAGTTCCATCTGGGCGGCCTTCCCTAGTGTATTCAAGTATCCTGCTCCTGTACTAAGGCCATCCACCCAAAGGGGTGAGAAGCTGCCCTCCAGGCAGGTCTGAGGATTCCGGCAAGGGAGTGCAGGCTCCTTCAGATTGTGCTGCAAGGAATAGCTCCTGCTCTGGCACTGAGGAGATCCAACCAGATTCAGTCACAGTAAAGATTGGTCTAAGACACCAAGTCCCTCCTGGCTCCATTTGAAGGAACAGATGGGCAGGCCAAGAACTCCTCCAACAACATGAAAGGCAACATGACATCACCAGAATCCAGACATCCCGAAACAACAAGAATTGAACACCCTACTTCAGAAGAAATAGAAGAAATCAACCTTAAACAGTACTTTATGAAAATAAACCTTAAACCTTAAACAGGAGGTAAAAAACTGCCATAAAGAAATGGAGATGACAAACAAAACGGTAGATGAAATAAATCTCTCAAAGATACTCAGGAAAAACAAGAAAAACAAGAAAAAGCAATGAAACAGGTAAGGGAAACAGTACAAGACCTGAAAAATGAAATGGAGGTAATGAAGAAAACACAATCCGAGGGAAGACTGGAAATTGAAATTCTGAGTAAACGAACAGAAACTTCAGAGACAAGTATTTCCAACCGAATACAAGAGATGGAAGAAAGAATCTCGCACTCTGAAGATACTATAGAGGAAATAAACTCACAGATTAAAGAACAAAACAAATCCAACAAATTCTTAACACAAAACATCCAGGAAATCTGGGAAACCATGAAAAGACCAAACCTAAGAATAATTGGGGTAGAAGAAGGAGAAGAATTACAACTCAAAGGCCCAGAAAATATATTCAACAAAATTATAGAAGAAAATTTCCCCAACCTAAAGAAGGATATTCCTAATAAGGTACAAGAAGCCTACTGAACACCAAATAGACTGGATCAAAAGAAAGCATCCCCAGGCCATATAATAATCAAAACACAAAACATACAGAATAAAGAACAAATATTAAGAGCTGCAAAAGAAAAAGGTCAAGTAACATATAAAGGGAAACCTATCAGAATTACACCTGACTTCTCACTGGAAACCATGAAAGCCAGAAGAGCTTGGATAGATGTGCTAAAGACACTAAGGGAACATGGATGCAAGCCTAGACTACTATACCCAGCAAAGCTTGCATTCACCATCGATGGAGAAAACAAGATATTCCAGGACAAAAACAGATTTAAACAGTACGTAGCCACAAATCCAGCCTTGCAGAAAGTAATAGAAGGAAAATCACAAACCAAGGAGTCCAACAATGCCCACAATAACTCAGACATCTAGCGACCCTTCACCAGAACAATCAGAAGAAGGGAAACACACAAACTCTACTACAAAAAAAATGACCGGAGTTAACAACCACTGGTCATTAATATCACTTAATATTAATGGACTCAATTCACCTATAAAAAGGCACAGGCTAAGAGATTGGATACGAAAACAGGATCCAACATTCTGCTGTTTACAAGAAACACATCTCAACCACAAAGACAGACACCTATTCAGAGTAAAGAGTGGGGAAAAGGTTTATCAATCAAATGGACCTAAGAAACAAGTGGGTGTGGCCATACTAATTTCTAAAAAAGTTGACTTCAAACTAAAATCAATCAGAAGAGATGGAAAGGGACACTTTATATTCATAACAGGAAAAATCCTTCAGATGGAAGTCTCAATCCTGAATATCTATGCCCCTAATACAAAAGCACCCACTTATGTAAAAGAAACACTTCTAGAACTCAAGGCAGCCATCAAACCACACACACTAATAGTTGGAGACTTCAACACTCCTCTCTCACCAATGGACAGGTCAATCAGACAGAAACCTAACAGAGAATTAAAAGACTTAATGGAGGTAATGAACCAAATGTACTTAACAGACATCTATAGAACATACCACCCAAATAGGAAAGAATATACCTTTTTCTCTACTGCTCATGGAACCTTTTCGAAAATTAACCATATACTCGGTAACAAAGGAAACTTACACAGTTACAAAAAAATACTAGTAACCACCTGTGTCTTAACAGATAACCATGGATTAAAATTAGAATTCAACAACAATGCTACCCCCAGAAAGCCTACAAACTCATGGAAACTGAACAGTCAACTACTGAACCACACCTGGGTCAAGGAAGAAATAAAGAAAGAAATTAAAGTCTTTCTTGAATTTAATGAAAACAAAGACACAACATACTCAAACCTATGGGACACAATGAAAGCAGTGCTAAGAGGAAAGTTCATAGCACTAAGTGCCCACTTCAAGAAAACGAAGAAAGCACTCATTGGATATTTAACAGCTCACCTGAAAGCTCTAGAAAAAAAAGAAGCAGACTCACCTAGGAGGAGTAGAAGACTGGAAATTATCAAACTGAGGGCACAAATCAACAAAATAGAAACACAGAAAACAGTCCAAAGAATCAATGAAACAAAAAGCTGGTTCTTGGAGAAAATCAACAAGATTGACAAACCCCTAGCCAGACTAATCAAACGGCAGAGGGAGAACACACAAATTAACAAGATCAGAAATGAAAAAGGGGACATAACCACAGACACAGAGGAAATTCAGAGAATCATTAGATCTTACTACAAAAGCCTGTATGCCACAAAATTGGAAAATGTAAAAGAAATGGACACTTTTTTAGATAAGTACCATATACCAAAGTTAAACCAGGACCAGGTAAATGCTCTAAATAGTCCTGTTAGTCGCGAAGAATTAGAAACTGTTATCAGAAACCTCCCTACCAAAAAAAGCCCAGGACCAGATGGGTTCAAATGCAGAATTCTACCAGAACTTCCAAGAAGACCTAATACCTATACTCCTTAAGGTATTTCATAATATAGAAACAGAACAGTCATTGCCAAATTTCTTTTATGAAGCTATAGTTACCCTGATACTTAAACCACACAAAGACTCAACCAAGAAAGAGAATTACAGGCCAATCTCACTCATGAACATCGATGCAAAAGTTCTCAATAAAATACTGGCAAACGGAATCCAAGAACACATTAGAAAAATTATCCACTATGATCAAGTAGGCTTCATCCCAGAGATGCAGGGCTGGTTCAACATACGAAAATCTATCAATGTAATCCATCATATAAATAAACTGAAGGATAAAAACCATATGATCATCTCATTAGAAGCTGAAAAAGCATTTGACAAAATTCAACACCCCTTTATGATAAAGGTCTTGGAGAGATTAGGAATACAAGGGTCATTCCTAAATATAATAAAGGCTATTTACAGCAAGCCGAAAGCTAAGATCAAATTAAATGGAGAGAAACTCAAGGCCATCCCAATAAATTCAGGAACACGACAAGGCTGTCCACTCTCTCCTTATCTCTTCAATATAGTGCTTGAAGTTCTAGCCATAGCAATAAGACAAAATAAGGGGATCAAGGGGATTCAAATTGGAAAGGAAGAAGTTAAACTTTCGTTATTTGCAGATGATATGATAGTGTACATAAGCGACCCAAAAAACTCCACCAAAGAACTCCTACAGCTGATAAACTCCTTTAGTATCGTGGCAGGATACAAGATCAACTCCAAAAAAATCAGTTGCTCTCCTATACACAAAGGATAAGGAAGCAGAGAGGGAAATCAGAGAAGTATCACCTTTCACGATAGCCACAAATAGCATAAAATATCTTGGGGTAACTATAACCAAGGAAGTGAAGGATTTATTTGACAAGAGCTTTAAGTCTTTGAAGAAAGAAATTGAAGAGGATACCAGAAAATGGAAGAATCTCCCTTGCTCGTGGATTGGGAAGATCAACATAGTAAAAATGGCAATTCTACCAAAAGCAAACTATAGATTCAATGCAATCCCCATCAAGGTCCCAACAAAATTCTTCACAGATCTTGAGAGGACAATAATCAACTTTATATGGAAGAACAAGAAACACAGGATAGCCAAAACAATCTTATACAATAAAGGAACTTCTGGAGGCATTACCATCCCTGACTTCAAACTCTATTACAGAGCCACAGTATCGAAAACAGTTTGGTATTGGCATAAAAACAGAGAAGTCGACCAATGGAAGCGAATAGAAGACCCGGATCTTAACCCACAAACTTATGAACACCTGATTTTTGATAAAGGAGCCAAAAGTACAAAATGGAAGAAAGAAAGCATCTTCAACAAATGGTGCTGGCATAACTGGATGTCAACCTGTAGAAGAATGACAATAGATCCATATCTATCACCATGCACAAAACTCAAGTCCAAATGGATTAAAGACCTCAATATTAATCTGAACACACTTAGCCTGATAGAGGAGAAAGTGGGAAGTACTCTACAACATATGGGCACAGGAGACTGTTTCCTAAGTATAACACCAGCAGCACAGACATTAAGGGCAACACTGAATAAATGGGACGTCCTAAAGCTGAGCGGCTTCTGTAAAGCAAAGGACACTGTCACTAAGACAAAAAGTCAGCCTACAGACTGTGAAAAGATCTTCACCAACCCTGCACTGACAAAGGTCTGATCTCTAAAATATATAAGAAACTCAAGAGACTAGACTTTAAAATGCTAATTAACCCTTTTAAAAAATGGGGCTCTGAACTGAACAGAGAATTCTCAACAGAAGAAGTCCAAATGGCCAAAAGACACTTAAGATCATGCTCAACCTCCTTAGCTATCAGGGAAATGCAAAGCAAAACAACTTTGAGATACCATCTTACACTTGTCAGATTGGCTAAAATCAAAAACACCAATGATAGCCTTTGCTGGAGAGGTTGTGGGGTAAGGGGTACACTCATCCATTGCTGGTGGGAATGCACACTTGTGCAACCACTTTGGAAAGCAGTGTGGAGGTTTCTCAGGAAATTCGGGATCAAGCTACCCCAGGACCCAGCAATTCCACTCTTGGGAATTTACCCAAGAGATGCCCAATCATACTACAAAAGCATTTGTTCTACTATGTTCATAGCATCATTATTTGTAATAGCCAGAACCTGGAAACAACCTAGATGCCCTTCAGGGGAAGAATGGATTAGGAAAGTGTGGAATATATACATGTTAGAGTACTACTTAGCGATAAAAACAATGACATCTTGAATTTTGCATGCAAATGGATGGAAATAGAAAACACTATTCTGAGTGAGGAAACCCAGGCCCAAAAAGATGAATATGGTATGTACTCACTCATAATCTGTTTCTAGCCATAAATAAAGGACATCGAGCTCATTATTCGTGATCTTTGAGAAGATAATAAGAAGGTGAACCCAAAGAAAAACATATAGTTATCCTCCTGGATTTTGGAGGTAGCGAAGATTCCCAGGCAAAAATTGGGAACAGGGGGGGGGGGGGGGAGGGGGGCAAGGGGAGATGGGGAGAGAAAAGCGTGAAGGGGAGGAATGGGAGAACTTGGGGGAATGAGATCCTTGGGATATAGGAAGGGTGGAAATGGGAGCAGGGAAGCATATATCCTAATTAAGGGAACCATCTTAGGTTGTTAAGAGGACTTGACTCTAGAGGGGTTCCCAGGTATCCAGGGAGATGCCCCCACTTAGTTCGTGGGCAGCTGAGGAGAGGGAACCGGAAAAAGGGCCAGATCCTATAGCCATACTGATGAATATCTTGCATATCACCATAGAACCTTCACCTGGCGATGGATAGAAGATAGAGACAGAGCCGCACATTGGAGCACCGGACTGAGCTCCCCAAGGTCCTGATGAGGAGAGTAGAAAGAGGGAGAACATGACAAGAAAGTCAGGACTGTGAGGGAACCTTCCATCTGGCGATGGATGGAGATAGAGACAGAGCCACACATTGTTGCACCTGACTGAGCTCCCAAGGCCCAAATGAGGAGCAGAAGCAGGGAGAACATGAGCAAGTAAGTCTGGACTGCGAGAGGTGCTCCCATCCACTGAGATAGAGGGGCTGATCTAATCGGAGCTTACTAAGGCAAGCTGGACTGGGACTGAATAAGCATGGGATAAAGCCGACTCCCTGAACATGGTGGACAATGGAGGGCTGCTGAGAAGCCAAGGACAATGAACACTGGATTGGATCCTACTATGCATACTGGCTCTGGGGGTGGGGGCTAGCCTGTTTGGATGCTCACCTTCCTGGACCTGGATGGAGGGGGAGGAGCTTTGGATCTTCCCACAGGCAGGAACCCTTATTGCTCTTTGGACAGGAGAGAGGGAGGGGGAGTGGAGGGCGAGGGGCTAAATGGGAGGCGAGGAGGGGGCAGAAATTTTTAATAAAAAAAGAAACTAGAGAGAAAGATAAAATAGATATAAATATTGTAACTAACTTTTGCTTTATAACTGTTTTGTTATATGTAATTTTACTATGTTAAAGTTAAAGCCTTTCCTTGTTTAAAACAGAAAAAGGGGAAATGGTGTAGGAGGGTCTTCTGTCTACGTGTTACTTTCATTGGTTAAATAAAGAAAACTGCCTTGCCTTTTGATAGGGCAGCCCTTAGATGGGCGTGGTAGACAGAACAGAATTCTGGAAGGAAGAAGAGAGTTTGGCACACGCCATGGCTCTCCTCTCTGAGACAGATGCTGGTTAGACTCATGCTGGTAAGCCATAGTCAAGTGGCAATACAGATTACTAGAAATGGGTTAGATCAATATGTAAGAGTTAGCCAATAGGTGGCTAGAGATAGTGGGCCAGGCAGTAATTTAATTAATACAATTTGGTGTGGTTATTTCGGGTATAAACTAGCTGGGTGATGAGGACGCAGCCCACCGCTATCATTACAACAGAGTGGCACCCGTTCCTAAGAATATCTGTAAATATTCCAGGACTTTGGTTCAAAATTCAGTTGTGGATGTGTCTGATATGATTGAATAAGGACTCCAGATTCCATTATAAGGGCTTTGGAGCAGTGCTATTTAAATTTGGCTTTTCCCTGAGAAACTCAAAATTAAAAAAAACATTTAAGAAGTTCTCCCTAAGTTGATGTTTAAATGTAATTCAATTTCAAAAATATCTACATTTTACTGAGTTAGACAGCCTGATGGTAAAGTTCATATATGAAAGAATATACAAGAATAGCTAAGAAGAGAAAAGGAAGCCTCTTGAGAAGGGACTCCTGATACTAAGAAAATGAAAACTTCTAGAGAATTTCTGTAATTACAGTATCTTGTCACTGCTATAAGAAGAGACAAATAGCTGAATGAAATAGCTGAGAACTAATGGCCCTGATGATCCACCATTTCAGAGCACCTCTGTTGACCTTTCTTCTGAGTTCTGCATCCAGAACAGCTTCAAGGCTACTGGCTGAGATGATCAAGTCTCACAGAATATTCCAGTCAGGACTCGACCATAATCACAAATTTTCTTTAGAGCCCCATGAGATTATTAGTGCCCCCAATCATCAGGAAGTAGCAAAGAAAACTATGCCCACATTGCCCCCCCCCAAATGGTTATGGTTGCTTGTCTTTGTTTAGATCGTTGGTTACGGTTGTTATGTATGCTTGTTAGGAAAAAGCTAAACAAGAGATTAGACTCAAGAGTTCCTGTTTTGAAAAGAAAAAAGGGGAAATGCTGTAAGACAATGCACTTGTACACTGTAAGATTTGTCACTCGTATTAGTTTAATGAAACACTTAGTGGTTAGTAGCCAGGCAGAAAGCATAGGAGAGGGGACAAGACTAGGAGAATTCTGGGAAGAGGAAAGACAGAGATGCTGCCACCAGCCAGACTTGGAGGAAGCAAGGTGAAAATGCCTCACTGATTACCAAGCCATGTACAAATAAAACCAAACAAAAAACAATTAGGAGCATCCCTGCATCTTGTGACGATTTTACATCCATATATATTAAGCTATTGCTGAAACACTATGGTAAACATACCTCCTACCTCCAAATTAGCAAAGGGTAGTATGGATGCCATTAGAACAGGTATTTATGTCACCAATGTGTAATTTCCATACAATCATAAGAAAACGTGAAATTCTTGGGTAAAATACCATAGAAGCTATGTACATACTACCTGGTAAACAGAAAGAGTTAGAGAACTAGGTATAGAGGCATATGCCTGCAATCTCAGGACTCAATAGGCAGAAGCAGATGGACTAGTAGTTCAAGGTATTCTCAACTATATAGTGAGTTAAAGATGCACCTTGGACTACATGACATCCTTTCTCAGAAATCCAAAGTCATACAAACTAGCAAAAAAGAAGGCAGGGTAAAGAAATGGCACACTACTGAAAAAGAGAAAGAGTAAAACATCAGGAATCACAAAAGAAAGGCTAGGACAGCTTAAAAGTACTGAGAAACAGAAAGGCTATCCATCCAAGAGTAGCCATGTCTCAAAAGTTCTAGCACCAGTTCTGTGTGAAGGTCTGAGGAATGAGGAAAAGTCACTTCCAAATATAATGTGTCTCTGATAAAATGATAGAGACCCCTACCTCAAAGGTCAGCGCAAGATTCTCCCTAGCATTAATTCAATCTGGAAAATTTGGGGACTGTGATTCTGCTATTGGCACCAGTCAATATGAAAGAAAAGTATTTTTTACTCTTTAGTGTCTGAGGGATATCCAGCCAGGTGCAATCTCGAGAGAAGCCGACTATTTAAGACAAAGCTACTCTGGTAAATAAGAACTAGAAAGAGACTGCCACACCAGCTTTATGGGGAGACACCTGTAGAAGGCAGTGATGGGTTGGGTGAATGACAGGCAAGGGCACACTGAAAAAGACAGGCAGCAGATCCTCAGGTACTTAAGGCTCTGCCATTCTGAGGTCACACCACTTGCATGTTAATGAGCAATCTCTGCCACCTTGTGAGGACACTGATGATTCCATGCGTGAGACTGGGGACCAGTCCTACATCTGAAGCCATTTACCTTCTGGTTCAGTGCTGGTGAAACTGAGAATCCTGAGTTTCTGGTCCACAAAGGCCTTAGGTTGCAGCAGCCTCCTCCCTCTCACAGATGGTCTACTGTTGGCTGAGAAGTGAATGCGCTAAGACAAAAATCCCAACACAGACCTCAGTGCTCTATTTCCTTCTCCTGTCCTCTTCATTCACTTATTAATATTTCTACTTTTAAAATAGAACATTTTATTAATTATTTGGAAATTTCACAACGCATAAAATGTATTCTATTAATATCTGACCCCAGAACTGTCCATATGTCCTCCTAGATCAATTCCCACCTCTAAACACCGCCCAACTATATGTGGTCTTTTTCACACACATTGGGTATGATTAGTTCTACTTTTGCCCAAACTGAGTTTTAACTTAATAATCTACTGTACATTACTGCTGTGAGTATCTGCTGCATAGTTGTTGGGACACAGTAGTTGACTTTAATACTTTCTGTGTGTACTTCTATATATAGTTTAGCCATTACAGTGGTTTCTTTTCTTCTTTCTTTTTGGGACTTGATACTGAGCCTTCCGCAGATGGCTATACACTATGAAAAGATAAACCTGAGGGTGTCACATATCCATCCAATGTGATACAGAAGTCACAACACAAAATTATAATATGAAAAAGCCCAGCAAATGAAAATATCTCCTCAATGCCATATCAAAAAAATGCAGAAGTACTTAAAATGCTGAACACATAGTCTAAAAGTATACTTGAGAAAAAAGTATGGTTTTCAGCTGAACAATCCGGGGGAGGGGGAGTCAGTAAACATAATTACTTTGTGGTTTTTGCTTCCAGATTCCTGTCTTGAATTCCTAACCTTACTTCCCTGGATAATGGATTTATAAGAGGAAAAGTTAAATAAATCCTTTCCTCCCCCAAGTTGCTTTCAGTTATGGTGTTTATCACAGAAACGAGAAAGCAACCTGGAGCAAGAATCTATAGACTATTACATTCAATAGCTACAGGATACATATCTTCTCAGCAGTCCATGGGGTACTCTGTGATATAGATACCAATGTAAGTGACTGGGCAAGTAAAAACTATTTAAAAGTAAAAACAATGTTTTCTATCTTATCAGATCCTAAAGCAGTAAAATTATAAATCACTATCAAGGGAAATGACAGAAATGAAACAATCCAAATAAAATTAAACATTGTACCACAATGATCTATATGTAAGTGAAGGAATCAGGAAGGATGTTAAAAAATTCTGAAATCGAAACCTGCCCTTTTGTCTCTGAGGTCCTTGGCCAGCAAGAGGCCCTACTCCTTCCTGTACCAGGAGATCCATCTGGAGGTATAAGTGTGTGCCTGCTCGTCTGGCCAGACACCCCACGAACAGAGTACAGGCAGTCTTCAATCTGCTAAACTTTCTGGCCATTCATCAGGGCTTCTCCCTGGCTACTGGCTTTCTCTATTCCATCCCAGCTTGCCCCAAAGCAACCCTTTCCATCACCCCTTTCCATCTGTGGGGTCTTAGGATTCCCCAACTCAGCCTGTTTTGGGGCTGAGGGGCTGAGGACACAGTGGTGAGTGCAATGGCTGCAGGACTTTCTTTGTTCCACACAAGCCTGTACCTACCAAGCCAGCCCTTTTGTCTGCAAGGTCCTTAGCCAGCAAGAGGCCCTGCTCCTGTACCAGGAGATCCATCCGGAGGGGTAAGTGTGTGCCTGTATGGCCAGCTGGATGCCATGGGGATGGAATACAGGCCCCCTCCAATTCCCTAAACATTCCTGGCCATCCAATGGGGTGTCTCCCTGGCTACTGGCTTTCTCTAGTTACCCCATCCCACTTTGTTCCCAAGCACCCCTTTCCATCTGCAGGGTCCTTAGATCTACCACCACAGCCTACTTCAAGGTGGAGGGGAACTAAAAGCCAACTCCAGTGCTGAGGGGACCTAAGAGAAGGCATACCAAGAAAAGCCCCCGAGCACACATACAGCTACAGCAAAGATTGGACCAAGATGCCAAGACTCTCCTGACTGCATTTGAAGGAAGAGATGGGCAGGCGCCAATTCAAGAATTCCTCCAACAACCTGAAAAGCATCATGATAACACCAAAATCCAGTGAACATGTAACAGGAATATTTGAACACCCTAATCCAGAGCAAGTAGAAGAAATTGACTTTAAACGTAACATTATGAAAGTGTTAGAAGACCATTAAATAGGACATGAAAAACTCCTTTAAAGAAATGGATGAGAAGACTAACAAAAAGTTAGAAGAAATGAATAAATTCCTCAAAGATACCCAAGAAGTTTCAGAGGCTTAGTCCATGATAATCAAGGTGAGGAGTAAGGTGACAGGCAGGCAGGTATGGCGATGGAGCAGTAGCTGAGAGCTTTATTCCTGATCTGCATGCAGGAGGAAGAGAGAAAGTTAGACTGGGCCTGGAACTGGCTTTTGAAATGTCAAAACCCACTCCCAGTAACAGGCTTTTTGGAACAAGGCCACAATTCCTAACCCTTCCTAAATAGTTCACCAACTAGGAATCAAACATTCAAATACTTGAGCCTATGGGGGCCATTCTCATTCAAACTATTCCATTCTACTCCCTGGTCTGCATAAGTCGGTAGTCATATCTTAATGCAAAATGCACTCAGTCCAACTTCAAATGTTCCCACAGTCTTTCAGTCTTGAGATTGTTTACAATTCCAGAGCTCAAAGTTTGTGAGACTCAAGGTAATTTCTTAACTATAACCCCTGTAAAATCAAAATAATAAAAAAAACAAATTACATACTTCTAACATTTAATGACACAAAAATTACATTGCTATTCCAAAAGAGAGGAGGAAAGTGGACATAGTGAATAAATACTGGAGCATAGCAAGACTGAAACCCAGCAAGCAAATTCTGTATCTCTATGATTGATGTTAAAGCGATTATTAGATGGATCTTCATATCTCCCACTCCTCCTAGTGTTGCTGCCTACATCATCAGTTTTCCTTAACAATGGAGCAAGATTCCACAACCCATTTACACCTGTATCTTACTTGAAACAAAAATGGAACCATGGGACTTAAGGTACCAAGTAATTTTTTTTTTACCTGGATTAAAACCTGGTCCCATCCATGACTTACATTTACATGAGCTTTGGCATGGTAATAGTTTCTGATAGAATTCCCTGGCAGGTGAAAACCAAAAGTCCTGCTGAGACTGTATTAATATCATTGTGCAACTGTTCCAGTCAGCCAAATTCATATCTCAGGGAGAACTGTTTGTTGACACAGTTCCCAAGATGTGCTGCTGTTGTGGAACAATCTTTTTATACACTATGAATATGTATACTCTCATTGGCTAAAAAGAGCTCACTAACCTATAGCTGGGCAGGAGGAGGTTAGATGGGAAAACTAGGCTAAAAGGATGCTGGGATGAAGAAGTACAGAGTCAAAGGAGTGACCAGACAGAGGCAGAATGAATCAGACACACACAATGGGACAGACATGAAAGCTACACGACAGAATGTAGATTAATAGAAATGGGTAAGTTTAAGTTATAACAGCTAGTAAGTAATAAGCCTGAGCTACCAGCTGACCATTTATAATATAAGACTCAGTGTGTTTCAGAGCAGCTGCAGGACAGGAAAATTACACCTACACAAATCGCACCCAACATTCAGGGCCATATACATCCACATAAAGCCAGAAAAGCTTTTTTATAAAGGATTCTAAACACACAAAAGTGGAGTCAAACTCGAATTCCTGGTACCATTGTTTTCTTGTTTGCTAGAAGCAACTAGAGCCATGCCTACTTTAAGATGCATTTTCCTGGTTTGTGTTACCAGCATGGATGGGTCTTTTGGGAGGTCCTGCTACTGAACACTTAAATGGGGTTATGAGCAGCAAGCAGTGCTACTTGTTGGCAGCATGAACTCAACACTTCCCAGAGTTGGGGCAGTAAATGTTGCTCCCATCTGTACCTCTGACATGAACCTAGGCTCTCAGGGAACAAAACAGGGCAGAATCAGCTGCCAAGGCATAGGCTTTGGTCCTAGCCACACCACTTAGCAGTTTGAAGTTTGGCTCATGTGGTCAGAAAAGGATAGAGATGTGCAGTAAATCAGGATCAGATGGGATAAACCTCTAAATGTGTCACAGTGTGTTTGAAAATATGCATAGACTTGGAAGAGAGAAGAGAAATGGTATATAAAATAGTTTTAAAATAATTAAGTCCTAAAAGAGGGAGTAAAGTAATATAAAAGCAAAAGCAAAGTAAAGATTAGGAAACATAGAGAGTCTGGATCCTGTATGTTATTCTGTCATCTTTGAATTTTTTGGATTCTAGGACATACTGTATTGTAAGGACTGCTTTATTAAATGAATTTATATATTTTGAAAATGCTTGACTTCAAAATTTTAAGTCAATATATGTATTGCTTTGCAGGAGAGGTTGTGCTTTTATTTCCACAGGAAACAAGAGGCTGTGGATTCATTCTGGGTTAATGAAAATCAGGTCTGAAAGAGAAAGATCCTCTGAAATCCTAACTACAAACATAAAGACATGAACCTAAAAGAACTAAAAAATATGTAATGCATATTTACCTGCTCAAAAACATAATAATAACTCATATTTGGCTGACTTATGTATAATGTACACACTATACTAGAATTAATGCAAATATATATTTTCTTTAAAAGTTTATGTATTTTCAGAGCAAGGGGACCAAACACCAATGAAAACTTGTAGCCCAGGTGATCCAGAATTTCAGAATACCTCTGTTAGAGTCTCCTTAAAATTCTTCAACCAAAACAGCTTCGAGGCTGCTGGCTGAGATGGTCTAGCCTCACAGACTTCTCCAGCTGGTACTTCATTATTGTCCCAATTTTCTCAAGGGTCCCCCAAAGATAACAGCACCCACAAACATCAGGAAACAGTCTAGAAAACTATACCCACATTCTAAAACTTTGGTTTTAGATGTTTGTCATCACTTAAGGGGGCTTGATCACAAGTTATTATTGCTACTAGTCATTTAAAAAGTTAGACAATGATTAGATACAAAGATCTCTTTCTGAAAAGAAAAAGGGGGATATATAAATGGTAGGATAAAAAGATAGATTATTGAATCTACTTTTAAAATAAAAAGGCAACACCTAGTCCTAAGTGTAAATATGTGTTTATATTTGTATGGAATTTTGTATATTGATACAAATTTAATGTTAATTTTGTTATACTGTGTTTGTGTGCTCTCGGTGGTGTTTATGCAGATCATTTAGACATGTCTCCTGCTGACAGAACCAACCTACTTCAGAGAAGGTGATGGGCACTGAAGAAACTCCATATGGAATTTATTTTCTTTATGGCAAAAGTTAGCCATGTGGGCAAAGAAAATCCCTTTGCCCTAATTGCTGAAAGCTACTGTCAAAACTGGACCAGTAAATGCAAAAGAAAGTGAGTGACTCCCAAACTTTGCCAATACAAGGTAGGAAATCCTTCAAAATTCCCTGCTTCTTAGAAATGTCTGTCAGATACACCAGGTCTGTAGGCCATAGTTGGATGCCCCAACATCACAGAAGAACCTAGGTTAACTGTCCAGGCAAACTCATGTCCCTGTCATTAAGTAACATTTTCATTCTTCTGGGTTCTTTGATGGAGTTGAAGAATAGATAGTTAAGAGTTATCCTAAGCTATGATAAAAGATAAATTAGGTATAAAACTTTAGCCTCGGGGCTGGAGACATGGCTTTGTGGTAAAGAACACTGACTGTTCTTCCAGAGGACCCAGGTTCAATTCCCAGCACCCACATGGTAGCTCACAACTGTCTGAAGATCCAGTTGCAGGGGATCTGACACCTTCACACCAATGCACATAAAATAAAGTTAAATAAACCATAAAAATAAAAAACTTTAGCCTCACAAAGATACGATAGATAATAGAGTATTTTCTCTAATTTTGCCAAATAGACTGAATTATGATAACTCTTTTTGTTATATATAGTTTTACTTTGTTAAAAGTTAAAACTTTCCTTTTAGTTAGACAATAGGGGGGAAATTCTGTGGAACATTTTTTGTATACCATGAATAAGTATTACTATAATTGTCTAGTAAATAGCTCAGTGGCCTGTAGCTTGGCAGGAGGAGGTTAGGTGAAAAACCAGACTAAGAGGATGCTGAGCTGAAGAGGGACAGAGTTAGAGGAATTGCCAGCAAGATGCAGAATGAGTTGAATACACAAAATGGAACAGAGGCAAAAGGTACATTCCAGAACGTAGATTAATAGAAATGGGTTAATTTAACTTGTAAGAGGTAGTTAGTACTAAGCCTAAGCTATCAGGTGAGCATTTATAATTAATATAAGCCTCAGTGATTTTCATTCACCCACTGAGACGATTTTGGGACAGAACTATCGGGAGATCACCAAGACCAGTTGGAATGGGACTGATGGAACAGGGGACCAAACCGGACTCTCTGAATGTGGCTGACGGTGGAGGAGGACTGAGAAACCAAGGACAATGGCAATGAGCATGAACTCTACAGCATGGACGGGCTCTTTGTAAGCCTTGTCAGTTTGGTTGCTCACCTTCCTGGACCTGGGGGGAGTTGGGAGGACCTTGGACTTAGCATAGTGTAGGGAACCCTGATGGCTCTTTGGCCTAGAGAGGGAGGGAGTGGGGGTATGGGTGAAAGGGAGGGGAGGGAAGGGGGAAGAGGAGGGGAGGAGATGGAAATTTTTAATAAAAAATATAAGCTTCAGTGTATTTGAGATTGTCTGCAGGACAGGAAAACTCTGCCTACAGTCTGCTTTGTCTGAAAGAGAAGTTTCAAAAGAAGGAGTTCTTATGTACCCTCTGCAGCTCTATCAACTTTCTGATACTCAACCCCCCTGCCCAGTCCTATAAGAGCCTTAACCAGCTCCTTCCCCATCACACAAGCTCCATTCCCATGGGAAGTCATTGGCCCTTGCTGCTATGCTAATAAATAGTCTCAACTGTTGAGAGAAGACTTGGGTCTCTTTCATGGTTTTTGTTCCTTTATTATTCTTAAATCTAACATTTTGGTGTAGAAACCCAGGAGGGCTTCTTGGATCCCTGCCCTTTGGTAGCTCCACCCCTTCTTCTGGGACCTTCTGGACTGTTTATCAACCTTGACTCCTCTTGGGACTTGGAACTTCGGAAGCACAGATACTTTCTGAACTCACTCTATAGACTAAACAGCCACCAGTTGCCATCTGAAACCCACTGGTTTTTGTAGCTTCTGCCTCTGTGAACAGTACACCTTTTATCCCAAGCTGATACAGGTATATCTGTGATTATCAGGTTTACACCAGAGCAAGATCCAGTACAGCCAGGGCTACAGATAAACCCTGACTCAAAAAAGGAAATGGCCCCATAAACTCCTATGTTTGAATGCAGGTTCCCAGTTAGGGGGACTATTAGGAGGTGTGTCACAAACTCATGCCAGGCCCAATCGCTCTCTGTCTGCAACTTTTAGATCAGATGGGAGCTGTAACTTATACTTTAGCACCATGCCTGCCACACTCCCCATCATGATGGCCATGGACTCACCCTTTGAAATTATAAGCAGCCGCCCAATTAAATACATTGTAAAATTGCTTTGGTCATACCTGTTCATAGCAATGAAACAGTAACTAGGACGAATAACAATACAAATAATCAATGAAAACAGATGGTTTCTTTCAAAAGATAAGACTGACACAATCTTTAGTTGAACTAAATGAGAGAATGAATATATAAATTAGTAAAAATAGAGATAAAAAGGAAAACAGTACAAAGAAACACCAATAAAATTTGGAAAATGGTTAATGAATATTTGAAAACTCATATTCAAAAATATCTAAAAGAAATGGATAATTTCCTACATACAAAAGATATAAATAACTTTAGAGATCCATAAAATCAAAATGATTAAAGTATCACCAAACAAAGAAAGTCTTAGAAACAAATGGATGAAGGAAATATTTTATCAGACCTGAACAATGCTCCCGAGACAACCTAATTAAAACATACCGGAAATACTAATCTTCTCCTACGTGGACAATATACCTTGATATCTAGCCTAGTTCAGACTAAAATTTTTAAAAAAATTTTTGGTGTTGAACATTAATAATATATTACTTTTTTCTAATAAAATCTTCATAAACTGAATTTAATAATATATTTTAACACCATGATCAATTTGGCTTATATTAGGTATGCAAGGATGTTTCACTTCTTAATAGGTTTGTAGTCAGAGATCATGTGATGATCTTACAAGTGCAAAACAGGCCTTTATCAAAAAAGCACTAAAGAATCTAAGACTAAAAGGAACATATCTCAGTATAAAATGCCTCTATACAATAAACCTATAGTCAAAATCATATTAAATTTGGAAAACTGGAAAACATTTTTCTCAAGTCAGCAACGAGAAAGTATGATCCACCCTCTCCAATCTTATTCAATGTGCTGAATGAAGTTTTAGTTCACTGTAGTAAAGCAACAAAAAATGGCAAATGATACACAAACAGTAAAGGGGGATATCTAATTATTCCTAAGAACCTTTGCTATAATCCTATAATTAAAAGACTCCAAATGTTCTAATAGAAAACATTAGGATTTGGTAAAAGCAGCAAAAAAAGAAATCAATATTACAATATAAGTGCAAACACTGATGCTTTTCCATATTCCAATAACCATGACATTGACAAATAAATCAAGAAAACAATTCCATGCACAAATGCTTCAAACATTAAATACCAAGGAACAGACTTAACGAGAAAGTGAAAGCCTGAAACAGATAATTTAATAACAGTGAAGGAAGAAATCGAAGAAGATAGTAGAAGACAGAAAGGCGTCGTAGATACAGGAACAAGCAAGCAAATATAAGCTGCTTTCAAATTATGTCATAGAGAAATAGAAACACAAACAGCAACAAAATGAGATGTGTAAGTCAGTGGAATGAAATAGAATACCCTGAAATATGATCGTATATCTAGAATCACCTGATTATTGAAGAAAAATAGTGCCCCAAACATCCACTGGGTAAAAGGAAACTATTTTTACAACACTTTTCTTTTGTTAGTTTTTGCTAGTTTAGCAAAACTAACCATCTAAATGTAGATTAACCTGTATCTCTGTCTCTTTCTACAAAAATCGATTCAAATGAGATCAATGCTCCTAATATAAGATGTGACATCCTGAAACTTCTATAAGAAAAAAAACACTTTATAGGCACTGTATAGGCACAATAAAGCCTCTTTAAAGTACATTCTGGAAACAATAGCAAAAAATGACAAATTAAATTTCAAGAAATTAAATATCTTCTGGCCAGGAGGTGAGGTACATGCCTTTAATCCCAGCATTCGGGAGGCAGTCGCAGGCAGATCTCTGTGAGTTTGAGGCCAGCCTGGTCTACAAGAGCTAGTTCGAGGATAGGCTCCAAAAGCTATGGAGAAACCCTGTCTAGAAAAACCAAAAAAATAAATAAATAAATAAAAAGAATAAAAAAGAAAAAGAAATAGGGGGATATAGAAATGATAGGATAAAAGGGTAGATTACTGAATTTACTTAAATCCAAAAAACAACTGTTAATCTGAAATATTCTACATTAATAAGGATTTTGATTTTTTTGATACATTCTTTCTCTTTTCTTTTTTTATTGCTTTTATTGAGCTATAAGGTTTTTTTTTAATCTGCTCCTCTTCCTTCTTCCCCTTTCCTCTTCTACCGTCTCCTTGACTCCCACACTCCCAATTTATTCAGGAGATCTTATCTTTTTCTCCTTCCTATGTAGATCCATGTATATCTGTTTTAGGATACTCTTTGTTGCTTAGGTTCTCTGGGGCTTGTAGACTGGGTTTTCTTTGCTTTATGTCTAAAAGTCACTTATGAGTGAACAGTTTCTATATTTTTCTTTCTGGGTCTGGGTTACCTCACTCAATATGATTTTTTCTATATCCACCCATTTGCCTCCAAATTTCAAGATATTATTTTTTACCACTGGGTAGTACTCGATTGTGCAAATGTACCACAGTTTATTTTTGTTGTTGTCGTTTTAAGACAGGTTTCTCTGTGTATCTTTGGAGCCTGTCCTGGAACTCACTTTGTAGACCAGGCTGGCTTTGAACTCACAGAGATCTGCCTGCTTCTGCCTCTCTGTTGCTGGGATTAAAGGCATGCACCACCATGCTCAGCTATACCACATTTTCCTTATCCATTCTTCAGTTGAGGGGCATTTAGGATGTTTCTTGGTTCTGACCATTATGAATAATGCTGAGAGGAACATACCTGAGCACATGTCCTTATGGTATGATTGAGCATCCTTTGGGTATATGCCCAATTGATGAAAATTTAATTTTGTTATACTGTATGTATATTTATACTCTTATTTGGAGTATTGTGTTTATATAGCTCATTTTAAAAAGTAATATATAATTAAGAAATAAAGATTAATAGGCATCTACAATGGTCAAACTTATAGTCATGTTAAGTATGTTTTCAAGGTCATAAACAGCTACATTGAGATAGATTGATGGTCTTCATATACTTCAAAGACCTATAGAATATGACATTTAATATGTTTAATAACCTAAGATTTTTAATGACAGTGAGATATGTCCACTCCTGGCAGCATCAATCTATTTCAGAAAAGGTAATGGGCATCGAAGAAACTTTGTATGGAGTTTGCTTTCCTTATGGGAAAAACTAGCTTTATAAGATGTCTTTCAGCAGAGATATCTGGGAGAATACATTTTAGATTTGTAAAATTATTTTTAAATGTTTTATATATAAAAGTCAGACATGGAAGCAAACACTTATAACTCTCACATTCAGAATGCACAGACATGTAAATCATAAAGTTTCCAACCAGACACAGCAGGGAACTGAAAATGTTCTAAATACCTTGGAAATGAAATCACACTCATCACCAACAGGTATTTCTAGTTCAGATGCAAAAATATTTTAAAATACATATTAAATAAACTGGAAGGGACACCAGCATCTATCATTTTAAAAGCCTGGTATATGAAAACTAGTAAGACCAATATGCAAAGAAAAACATGGTGTGTTCTTTTCTTTGTGGGGGTGGTTGTTGTTTGCTGGTTTTGTTTTACTTTTTAGGACAAGTCCTTTCCATGTACTCAGGATGATGCAAACAGAAAGAAAGGTGATGTTTTCCTGTTTTTGTTTGCTATATATATATATATATATATATATATATATATATATATATATATATATATATATTGGTTTTTCAAGACAGGGTTTCTCTGCAAGCTTTTTTTTTCTTTTTCTATTTTTTTTTTTTTTTTTTTAGAGCCTGTCCTGGACCTAGCTCTTGTAGACCAAGCTGGCCTCGAACTCACAGAGATCCGCCTGCCTCTGCCTCCCGAGTGCTGGGATTAAAGGCGTGCGCCACCACCGCCAAGCTGCTGTATATTTTTTTAAGACAAGGATACACCAGGTACAAAGTTTGATGCAAATAATGATGTATTTGGTATTGTTATTTGTTTTTATTTGTTGTTTGTTTTTGTTTTTTTTCCCCCACGAGAGAGGACCTCACCATGTATCCAGGCTGAGGCAGAACTTGGATTCTGCTTACTTCAGCCTCCAATATGGCACCACACCCAGCTCAGAAATATGACTTTAACTAATAGGTAAAAGGAGGTGAAGCATTTTAAATAGAGAATATAAAGCAATTGATCACATAATTGATGTGAATCACACATCAGGAACTCATACCTCAAGCGAAGAGGGCCGGAATGCTGCCTCGAGAAAAGGAGCCGGGACCTATGCCTTGGGCTAACAGGGCGAAGAAAGGGTGCCTCGGGAGAACAGGGCTGCCTCGTGCGAACGGGACCAAACTGTTAAGAAATCCGATGAAATCGATGATTAATCCCCAAATAGGTTCAGTTTACATAAAGAAACGTCTGTAGTCGCTTACCTGGGTAGGGGAGTGGGGCGAATTTTCCACCTTTTTCAGCACCTCAGGCGCGGCAACTGAGACGACGAGAGCGCGAGAACTTCAAAAGCCCTCTTGAGGACCCCAACAGGTCCTTTTCAGGGTTAGTGCGCCCAATGGAGGACTCCAATTGGCTAGCTGCGGTCAGCTGACTTCTCTCCAACTCCTTCCGCGCACTGCGGCTCACGAGGCCCCAGCGGCACGTCAAATTTAGGTGTCTATGCAATTGCCTACATCTTTTTGAAATAAAAATTTTATATGGACTATATCAGTGTGACTTAAACACTGAATGACCAGAGAATTCTACAAAGCCGGGTCTCAAGCTTGGAGACAAACAGTCAAATAGAATGAACAAAAGAACAGAAGATTTTCATTTAAAAGTCAGGCCTTTGCTGGACAGATGGTTCAGTGGTTAAAGCACTGGCTGTTCTGCTCGGCCTAAGGCTGTGGTCGGAAGGATACACAAAAGCCTCACAACTTTTGACACCTTGAGTTTCCCCCGAATCCACTGCACTCTTTAGGTCTCCATCAAGGACAGATGCACTCTTCTGGCTTTTGTGGGCACTGCATGCACAGGGTACACAAATATGCATAATATTCACCAGTTCCTTTTTTCTTGATGGTAACACAGTCATTTTATTTTTCTTCTTAAGTGTGTTAACATAGTGAAACCAAACTGATCTCACTTTGAGAAGTTGAGTTACTGGATAACAACACTTTGTATGTTGATAGATTCGATTTACTAATGTTTTACTATGAATTTTTACAACTATGTACAAGAAGAATACTGGTATATTTATTTCTTCTGACAGTTTTGCTTAGGTTGCCACAGAATTTAGTGTCATAAAATAAAATAGGAAGCTACTCATTTATATCCTTGAAAATGTTATGCAGATGAGATTTACCTCATTCTTAAATTTTGTTGAAGTTCATAAGATCATTACTATGGACATGGAGATTATTGTTATTGCGTTTGAAAAGTTTTTCAACTATTATTTTAACATTTTAATTGCTTGAAGGCTAATCAAAATATTTATTCCTTCGTGGGTATTGTATGTATGTTCAAAGAATTGCTAAGTTATGCTTAATTTTCAAATTCTGATGTTTTCAGTGTTTTCTTATTATAATATTGTTCATTAGTTTTGTAATAAAACATTACTTTCATTTTTAAAATGTTTTAAATATTTGTCATACAATAAGATTCATTTTTGTGTGTATGTATGTGTGTATGCTGTGTATCATGTTTGAATTTATTTGTGTGTGTGTCTGCTAGAGTTTCAGGCCAAGAGTCTTCCTCGATTGCTCTCCTCATCATTTCATCAAAACACGATCCCTCACTTTAATCCAGCTAGCAATGTTCCCTATCTCTGTCTCCCCAGCCCTGAATTACAGATGGAAAGTCATGCCCAGTGGGCTTTGCTTTTTTTTTTTGAGTGCCATGATCTAACTGTGGTCTTCATGCTTTTCTGGCAAGTGAATTGTCGAATACCTTTCCCAACCCTCATAATATGGAGTTTTATACACACACACACACACACACACATATCATATATATATATATCATATATATGTATGTATATCATATATATCACACACATATATGATATGCACACATATATCACACACATATATGATATGCATACATATATATGATATATATGATATATATATATGATATGATATGTGTGTGTGTGTGATGTTTTAGTCACTGTTCTATTGCTCTGAAGCAAAACCATGAGCAAGGCAACTAAAAAGAGAAGCATTTAATTGGAGCCTTCCTCACGGTCTCAGAGTGTATTACCGTCATAACCAAGAGCATGGCAGCAAGCATAGCAGGCATGGTGCTGGAGAAGTAGCTGGGTACAACATCCTGATCTGCAGGTAGAGAGGCAGAGAGACTGGGAATCTCCTTGGCTTTTTGCAACCTTAATACCCACTCCTAATAACATGCTTCTTCCAACTGGGACACATCTTCTAAATCTTCATAAATAATGCTACTCATTGATTAAATAACAGCTCAGATTCTGGAAGTCAGAAGTAAATGAATACCACAAAGTCATACCACACAGCAAATCTCACACAAAGAGATTTATTGGGAGGGAAAAATCCAGGAGGATGGCTGCCTCACCTCTGCTCAGGTGAGAAGCTGCATAGAACTGAGCAGAAGACAGAGTATATATATATATATATATATATATTTTTTCTTGGTGGGACACAGCTTTCCATGGTGACCAGAGATTGAATGATTACATGACCTGCCCTTGGGGAAAATTTAGGCATTGGTGGGATTTTTTCTGTAGGCCACAGCCTGGTCACTCTCCTACCTTGAATGGGTGATTACATTCCTTAGGATGGGGGACCATGGCCTGGCTATTGGAGCTCCTCAAAGCTGGCTTATGAGGGATAGCCACTCACATGCCTTGAGGGGTGAGTTCTGCCACTAGAGTATTCTGGGGTGGATGGAGACTGGTGGCCAGACGTCTCCAGGGTCATCTCTTGGAACAGCAGGGAAAGTTTCCCCCATTACTCACGTTGGCATGAATACCTAACACTCATGACTAAGCATTCCAATACATGAGCCTATTGGAACCATTCTTACTCAAACTATCACCTTCCAATCTCTGGCTCCCATAGGCTTATAGCCATATCTCAATGCATATATCCATTCAGTCCAACTTCAAAAGTCCCTATAATCTCAGTACTGTTTATAGGTCCAAAGTCCAAATTATAGATCCAAAGTTCAAATTACCTTCTGAGGAGCATGACAATCTCTTAACTGTAACGCCCTGTAAAATCAAAATAAAAAAGCACATCTCTTACTTCCTACATACAAATGCACATGGTAAGCCTTGCCATGGTAGCACATGTCTTTTTAAATATTTATTTATTTATTATGTATACAATATTCTGTCTGTGTGTATGCCTGCAGTCCAGAAGAGGGCACAAGACCCCTTTACAGATGGTTGTGAGCCACCATGTGATTGCTGGGAATTGAACTCAGGACCTTTAGAAGAGCAGGCAATGCTCTTAACCTCTGAGCCATCTCTCCAGCCCCCGTGGCGCATGTCTTTAATCCTAGTACTCAGGAGGCAGAGGCAGGTGTATCTCTGTGAGTTCAAGGCCATTCTAGTCTACAAGATCTAGTTCCAGGACAGGTCTTAAAAAGGAAAATAGAAAAACAAAGGCACAGGATATACATCACCATTCCTAAAGGGAGATTAGGGAGCCTAGTGAGAAAATTCCAGAATAAAGTAAGTTCAAAAACTAGAAGGACAGGCTTCAAATTCTGCATCTCCATGACTGATATTGAATCTCCGTTCCAAGCTCCAGCTTCTTTCAGTTTTTTTGACTGTAACATGCTTGTCTCTCTTACGATGATGATGCTATACCTAGTCTGCAGCTCTCCTTGGCAGATTTCCCACAGCTTTGGCTTCACCTGCACAGTTTCATAAGTGGCATCACCCAGCCTCCATGCAGGGACTATGAGACCTGCATTCCTGGCCTCAGTTGCTTCTGTAAGCATAGAGGAAGACCCCACAGCCCCTATCTTTGAACCACTTGGCTAAAGCTAACGAGCTTTGCTGCTTGATGGGATTGGGAGCTTTGCCCATTGTTCAGTTACTATTGCATCAGATTGCTGTTGATTATGGTTTCCTTCACTGCTTAAGCTTTCTGTGACTGCTTTCTGCAACTATTGTGCCTAGCTGGATGGGGTCTCACTCTGAGGTCACCACTCCCTTATTCCATTTAGCATCAGGCATTTACTTAAGCTTTTTTATCTTCTTGAGCACTGAACATAGCCAACTATACTTCCTAATGTTCCTCCAGAAATTTTGGACAAGGTCAGAAAACAGTTACAATCTTTGCTAAAGTATAACAATTATGGTCTCTAGACCTTAGTAATATTCTTTCCTTTGAATCTTCTTGAGCTGGGCCCACATTGCCCTATCAGCATAGTCCCTAAGTCCCACCTCAAGTGTTCAACTGCTTTTCTATTCCAAAGTCTTCCATAGTCCTCAGACAACAGCACAGTTGGCCCTTTCACAGTGATAGCGCAGTCTTGGTACCACCTTCTATCTTAGCCACTGCTTTATTGCTATGAAGAAACACAATGGCCAAGGCAACTCTTCCTAAGGAAAGCACTCAAATAGGGCTTCCTTGCAGTTTCAGAGCTTTCGTCCATTGTCATCATGGCAGAGAACATGGTGGCAGGGTGGACAGTTATGGTGCTGAGAACTAGCTGAGAGCTGCATCCTGATCTGCAGGCAGCGGGACAGAGAGATTGGGCCTGTCATGGACTTTTCAAAACCTCCAAGACCACTCCTAGTGACACATTTCCTCTACCAAAGCCATATATCCTAATTCTTCTTTCAAATAGCCCCAGTCCCTGGGGACTAAGCATTCAATTACTGGAGTCTATTGAGGCCATTCTTTTTCAAATCACCACATTCCTACGATTATTACTAATGTTAAGTGGTATGGTGGTTAGTATTGAGTATCAAATTTTTCTTCCTTTAGATGAATGAATTTAATATTTTTACTTTAGTTTTCATGAATACTATTTTCAGTATAAGCAGTATCATAAAATCTTTTGATTTTGACATTTTATTTTCTAAAATGTATTTCAAGATTATATATGTTATATAATATACAAGTATTTCTTTTCCTTTGATACATTAATATTCAATTGCATAGATACATAGCATTTTACTTATTTCTACAAGTGGCTAGCTGTGTGCTATTTATACTGCATGTTTTTCATGAATAGTGTTGTTATAAATATTTGAGTAAAGGAATTTAGAAACATGTTTTTGAATAGTTTCAAATGAAGATATACAATCACGAGCAGAGACATGGAAAACAGAAGCAGCTTAACATAATTAACTGGTAATGAAATTCAACTACTGAACAATCATTTTACAACTGTAAGTATGGCTATTAAGAACAGTTGAAATATAACAAGTGTTACAACAACCAGTACACTTTAAGTGAGAGTAAAACTTACTAAGGTGTAATGGGAAAAGCTATATAACTTCCTTTGTTAGGGAGAAATTAATTTATGAATTGATGAAGCATTTTACTTTGGAATATTCTCAAAAGTACTTCCACATTTATTACAGCACCATGTTCAACAGCGAAGATCTAGAACAGAAAATTTATGTTGAGATTATGAGATTCCCTTACATGTTTTAGCTTATGGTACATTCACTTATTATTTTGCTGTAATTATTTTATTTTTTATTTATTTTATTTTTAAGCAACATGGAAAGGATAGTCATTGAGTATCCTGTGGAAGAGCAGCAAACCAAGCATTGATTAAAAGTACCACCACAATGTAAGGTAATCAGCTGAGTGGTAATCCATTTGGCTGAAGCACTCTTACAGTTCCAGTAATAGTGAGTTTGTTTGTGTGCAATCCTCACATATAATTCACACCACACAGGAAGATATTCCAGATTGCCTGGGATACAGTTCTGGTATGTTATCATGAGTCATGATGCATAGAATTTACATTTGCATGATCTCTTATATGTCAAAGAGGTTCATGAAAGTCAGGGTCATGGAAATAGATAGCCCTGATTGATCAAATATCAGCACATGTCAAAGATTTGGGACACAGAATGTAAGGATGCAGATCCTAATGAGAACCAACTTTATTTCCTAGGTTATTTTTAAAAATTAATTTACTTTTCATGTTGGTATTGTGTTCACATGTATGGGTGTGCTTATATTCATGTGCATGTAGAGTTCAGAGGTCAACTTTGTGAAACATGAACATCATGGAAGGAATCAAAGGTTTTAGATTGAATTTCAGCCCTATTCCACAAAATGAAACTCATAACTGGAACCATTGTTAGGCCCAACGCTTGTAAATAGCCAGGTCATAGACCCTTGGGGGAGAACCTACTACTGTTATTCTACTAAATAGTCACAGTATTAAACTGACTTCTAATGACTTATTGTTAATGCATCTCTCATCCCTCATCAATTAATCTTGTAACTGAAGTAGATGGTGATTAAACTGAGCCCCTAAACTTGTGCAGTTGATATAATAAGAGATTGCAGCTGCTCTGTCCAAATGGGACATAAATATTAAACTTTGTCCTCCCATATTGAGAAATAATAGCAGGAAAAAGGGCAAAAAACCTATAGGAGTGAGAAGTCTTTGATTAATACAAGGAAAACATTTCTTCCAGACACACCATAGCAGCAGCACATGGGAACCCACATATGTTACTTTGTGGGTAACAGTACAGTACTATATACTGTAATAGCATGCACAAAGCCCCATGCATGTACAATTCAGACAAAATCCTAGTATGGGAAGGATGAGGTAGGCATGAACTTCCATTATTTGTTTATCTGTTTTGTTTTTCACTTTGTGTCTACCTGTTTTATTTTTGTTGAGAGAGAACACAAAGTTGGGTGGGTAGGGTGGTGGGGAGGACCTATGAGAAGTTGGGGAGGGGAAATAATATGAACAAAATATACTATATTAACAAAAATACTACTGGTCCTGGTAAGTCCTCCATGATCATGCTCTAGTGGAAAGCCACACATCCAAGAAAATCTGGACAGCACACATTGGACTTGATTGGTAAAAAAGACCCCCACAAAGTTGTGGGTTTAGGGAATAGAGGATAGATCTGAGAGGAGTGTTTTGGTACTTTGAATTAGACTGGCCACCATAGGCACAGAGATTTGAATACCTGGTGTCTTAGTTGTCGGGGATGCAGACATGTCCCGACAGCCAGGTACTTGGCATGCTGTGCTTCTCAATAAGAAGCATGGCACATTCAGCTTCTGAGTGGTCCCAGAAGTCAGAACACTGAATTCTAAAGAAACATAAATAATTGAGCAATGTGCCTGCAGGTGAGTCTGCCCTCTCCATGTCTCTTTTAATGCGTTTTTTTTTTCATAGAGACTGTGGTGGTTTGAAAGAAAACGGCTTTCATAGGCTCATAGGAAGTGGCAATATTAGGAGGTGTGTAGTGAGGAGCTGCAGGCAAGCATGTTTTTCATCCTGCCCAGCTCCGGGCCACCTGGCTAGCTTATGCCCCGAAATGATAACAAACAAATTGTATTCATTTAAGCACTGCCTGACCCAAAGGTCTGATCTCCAAAATATGTAAGAAACTCAAGAGACTAGACTTTAAAATGCTAATGAACACAATTAAAAAATGGGGCACTGAACTGAACAGAGAATTCTCAACAGAACAAGTTCGAATTGCCAAAAGACACTTAAGGGCATGCTCAACCTCCTTAGCAATCAGGGAAATGCAAATCAAAACAACTTTGAGATATCATCTTACACCTGTCAGATTGGCTAAAATCAAAAACACCAATGATAGCCTTTGGTGGAGAGGATGTGGAGTAAGGGGTACACTCATCCATTGCTGGTGGGAATGCACACTTGTGCAACCACTTTGGAAAGCAGTGTGGAGGTTTCTCAGGAAATTTGGGATCAACCTACCCCAGGACCCAGCAATCCCACTATTGGGAATTTACCCAAGAGATGCCCAATCATATTACAAAAGCATTTGTTCAACTATGTTTATAGCAGCATTATTTGTAATAGCCAGAACCTGGAAACAACCTAGATGCCCTTCAGTGGAAGAATAGATGAAGAAAGTGTGGAATATATACATATTAGAGTACTACTCTGCGGTAAAAAACAATGACATCTTGAATTTTGCATGCAAATGGATGGAAATAGAAAACACCATCCTGAGCGAGGTAACCCAGGCCCAAAAAGCTGAACATGGGATGTACTCACTCATAATTGGTTTCTAGCCATAAATAAAGGACATCGAGCCTATAATTCGTAAAAAATCCTAGAGAAGCTATATAAGAAGGTGAACCCAAAGAAAAACATATAGTTATCCTCCTGGATATTGGAAGTAGACAAGATTGCCGGACAAAAAAATGGGAACTTGGGGGTGGAGTGGGATGGGGGGTGGGGGGGGTGGGGAGAGAAAAGTGTGAAGTGGAGGATGGGAAGAGCTTGGGGGAATAGGATGGTTGGGATATAGGAAGGGTGGATATGGGAACAAGGAATTATATATCTTAATTAAGGGAGCCATTCTAGGGTTGGCAGAGACTTGACTCTAGAGGGGTTCCCAGGTGTCCAGGAAGATGCCCCAGCTAGTTCCTTGGGCAGCTGAGGAGAGTGTGCCAGAAATGTCCAGATCCTATTGCAATACTCATGAATATCTTGCATATCACCATAGAACCTTCACGTGGCATTGGATGGAGAAAATGACAGAGCCCCACATAGGAGCACCGGACTGAGCTCCCAAGGTCCCGATGAGGAGCAAAAGAAGGGAAATCATGAGCAAGGAGTTCAGGACCGTGAGGAGTGCGTTTATCCATTGAGACGATGGGACAGATCTAACGGGAGACCACCAAGTCCAGTTGGAATGGGACTGATGGAACAGGGGACCAAACCGGACTCTCTGAATGTGGCTGACGTTGGAGGAGGACTGAGAAACCAAGGACAAAGGCGATGAGCATGAACTCTACAGCATGGACGGGCTCACTGTGAGCCTTGTCAGTTTGGTTGCTCACCTTCCTGGACTTAGGGGGAGCTGGGAGGACCTTGGACTTAACATAGTGAAGGGAACCCTGATGGCTCTTTTTCTTGGAGAGGGGTGGAGTGGGAGTATGGGTGGAAGGGAGGGGAGGGAAAGGGGAGGAGGAGGGGAGGAGATGGAAATTTTTAATTAAAAAATGAGAAAAAAAAGCAGCTATTTCCCATGTCTCAAGTGCCGAAGCCAGCTGGCAAAAATCAGGGCTAAGATTGGGCCACTAGGCCCCTGGAGGATGAAGGCCAGTGAGAGATCAGACCATGTCCCCCGACTGGGAGAACACTTGCCAAGTAAGTTGTTTGGGTATGTGAGGGCTCTCCGAGACCCTGGCATCTAGGACAAGGAGGGCCAGGGTTGTGATCAATATTAAGCCCTGACAAGTCTTATCTTTAGCGGGTTTGGGGTGTGCTGGAGCCTCCATGGTGATCCTGGATCTGGATTGTCGATGAGGTGTTCGGGCTGGGCTATTTTGATGTGCGATGTGTGGATCCAGGCAGCAATTCCGTCCACCTTTAAGGCCGTGGGCTTGTTAGGAGCATGGTATGGGGTCCTCTCCATCGCAGTTTAAAAGTCTTTGTCTGATGTCTCCAGACCCCAAACGCTGTTGCCTATCTTGTAGGGGTGAGGGACGACAGGAGCCTGATCTGAGTCCTGGTAGGCAGCTGTCAGGGGCTTTTAGATTTCTTGCTGCACCAACTGGAGGTCCTGTAGGGTAGGGGAGGTGGCATAATCAGCAATATCAGAATCAAAGAAAGTTATGGCTGGAGGAGGACCTCCTTACAGGATCTCAATAGGGGTTAATCCATGTGGTCTCAGGTGTTTTGAACCCAGAACAGGACAGGGGGAGGGAGGTCTGTCCAGTCATTTTTTTGCCGGTCTCCAGGGCCAATTATGTTAATTTGTAAAATTTTTTTTTAGAATTTTATTTATCCTATATATCTGACCTGAGCTTTGGAGTTGGTAAGCACAATTTCCAATTGATCCCCAGTGACTTACCTGGGCAACAGAGGCAGGTCTATTATCGGACATGATTACCTTGGGCATCCCAAACCTCGGGGAGATTTTTATGATCTTCTTAGCCATTACATTGGCTGTCTCAGTCCTGGTCAATGTATGATGGCTATCTTCTTTCTCTGCCATCATAGAGCTTATACCAAAGTCATAAGTTCAGCTTTCTGGGCGGGCCGACATCCCTTCAGGGAGGCTATTGGCCCAGATCATTTGCTTCCTATCCGTCATTGCTGCCCCCACCTTCCGCTTACCTTCAGTTTTGTGTACCGGCTCGGCTAGGACTCCCAGCTTTGTGCCCCAGGAGAGCTTTGCCATCATTTCCGGCTCTGCCTGGCCCAGCTCAGCCTGCCACTCTGCCAGCCAGCCACCTGTCCTTTCTGTAGATGCTGGTAGGATCCATAGTCCATCGACGTGAGCAGGGCACAGGAGCAGCAGCCCGGTGAAGGGAGGGACCTGTAGTAGCATTGTGAGTGCTCCATCACAGTCTGACATGGGTGAGGGGAGCGAGACTGCAGGGTGAGCAGCCAGGGCTCATGCCGGCTTCAGGGCAAGTGTGGCACCAAGGCAGTTGCTAGGTGAGGATTGATGGTGATGGCAGGGGGAGGTGGTCATCCTAGTGAGGAGGGCGTGGCAGAGGCAGACAAGCAGTCTCCTGCAAAACTGAGAACAGCAGGGAAAGCGGAACTCCCTTGTTTGGTCAACAAAAGGCTTTGATCATATATTCAGGGGTGACCAGGGAGGAAAGAGTCATTTATTTGTCCTTTTTTTTAAATTGATAGTTCGTAAGATGTCCAGTTTGTTCAATGGTTATTTTAACCATTTTCCAAGAGTACTCAGTTCTTGTGTCCCTTAGAAGATCTATAGAGGTACCTAATGTCCTTTTTTTGTCATAAGCACATTGGCCTTTGTCCAAGGGGTGCCTCTGTCCGTCTCTATTTGTCTTTAATCTTCTGTTGCCCAGGCTCCCTATCTGTCTGAGTCCTGTCTTTTTTTTTATTATTTTCTCTGTCTCTCGTTTAACATTTTCTCTGTCTCCCCAAATTTTGCAAGGTATCTATATCTGATACTAACTGTCCTATGAAGGCCATGGCTACCGCTGTCTGTTGACCTTCAGAGGTTGGGTAAAATGTCTGTAAACTTTTATTAATCATTTAAGGAACACAGATTTTAACTGGCCCCTGGAGAACCTCTCTTATCTTGGCCGAATTAGTGGGGTGCCTTGCAGCCCCTCCTCTTTTGTCATGAGCCTGGCTGTTATGACTGTCAGTTCCTCCCTTTAAGAATTAATTAGACATCATCATGTAGAAGAATGAAAATAGATCCATATTTACCTCTATGCACAAATCTGAAATCCAAATGAATCAAAGACCTTAACATAAACCCGACAATATTGAACCTCATAGAAGAAAAAGATTTTAAACACAATTTTAAGCACAGCCTCAGTGGCATAGACATTGAGAAAAACAATCAATAAATGAGATCTCCAGAACTGAGAAGCTTTTTGTATAGCAAAGGGTATAATTAACAGAACATAATATCAGCCTGTAGAATAGGAAGGTATCTTTATCAATTATTTTAAAATAATATAAGGAACTTAGAAACTTAATCCTCATAAAAACAAATATTTTAATAAAATTATGTTACAGACCAAAACAGTAAAATCTCAACAAATAAACTTAAAATAATTAAAAGATACTTAAAATTTGCTTAAATATAATATCCTTAATTATCGGGGAAATGCAAATCAAACAACTTTGAGATTTTATCTTATCCTTATAAAAATGACCAAGATTAAAAATATTGTTTGACAATTTACACTTAAGAGAATGTGGGATAAAAATCCTCCATTGCTGGTAAAAATGCAAACAGATACAACTACTTTGAACATTAGTACATAATGATACATACTTTGAACATTAGTATGGTGAATTTTCAGAATTAGGTAACATATTACCTTAAAACTTAGCAATATCCCTTTTGAGCCTATTTTACATAGCAAAATTATTTCATCATAGACAAAATCGAAAAACAACCCAAACTGTACCTCTTTTATATCAATAATAAATGAGAAACATCATGTTTTAAATATCCATAAACATAAAGAATCAAAAGAATCATTTTTAACTCAATCTCATCATTCAGCAACATCATCATTGTGGTTGTAGGGAGGTGAGAGGCAACTCAGAACCCCCATCTTACAAGTGCCAAACTCAGAACTAAACATGGGCTGTCAGCTCAGCTGGGCTGTTTACATGACCCTGGCCCGGAGCCAGGGCTTTTATAGCAATAGTTCTTGAAGACAGTGTAGTCCTGTATCCATCTAAACAGAGCTGGGAATTTATTTTTCTCTGGACACACTACATAGTAAGAAATATAGAAACCAATAATCTGTAGTTTTTTTATAAGCACATTCTTTAAAGTGACTCAGCTTAACTTTTTTTAATTTTTAAACCAGAAGCTTTACCCTGAATATAGCACATGATGACTGGAACAGAGCATCCCTAGAAGAGAGATGCTATCAGGGCTGGGAGGCCCTTTTGATGTTGGCTTGCCCTACTACCTGTTGTTCCTGAATCTACATTCGCCTTAGGGTTACTTACTTGCAATCTCTCTATCTGCTGTCATACCCAGTTCTGGCTGCCAAAATGAAGAGGTCCAGGTTCTTTAGGGGACTTTCGCTTTCTAATAGGGTATCTGACCCCAGAGAAACAACCTACTTCTGGTTCCCAGGCTTACTGGGTCCTGTGGGGGGAGGAATTAGCACCAGCTTGGATCTTGCTGGCACGTGTGTCTCCACAGGAAGCCATAGTTTCATGACCCTGGCACTAGCACCGGCTATCTCCCCTAGCAATGGACATAAATCCTTGGCACGAGGCTTCACATGGTACTTGCTGAAGGGAGGCTGCCATTCAGTCCCTAGCACCTTAGTTTCCAGGGTGAGCAAGCCTTTTCTTTGGAAAGGAGACCCCACAGGGAACCCCACTGGGGATCCTCTCAGGACCTGGCTCCAGCCTCAGCCATCCACAGTGAGCTCCTAGATGCACTGTCATAAGCTTCCCATAACCCTACTTCAGTACCCCCAGCATCCTAGCTAGCACATTCCTATAGACCCCCAAAAAGAGACTGGGGAGGGGATAGTTAATGGCTGACTTGGCTGCTGCCTACACACTACAGTAAGTCCAAGTCCACACAATAGGCTCGGAGGAAAGCTAGTAAACCACCAGAGGCCCCACAAGGAATCCATTCTAGGGAACTTGTGCACAGAGGCGGGGGCTGCGGCCCCTCCCTCCTCGGACTTCGCCCGGTCCCCGTATCCCGCCCTGTGGCTGCGAAGTTTGCTCCCGGCTGGGGCCAGGTGACCCGCCCTGGCTCCGCTCCCTCCCCCCAGAGACTTGAGTTCCTGAGAATGCTGGGCGCCAGTGCCAGCAGCAGCCCCAGGGCAAGTCCCAGGCAGCCACCAAGCACGCCATGGTCGCGAGGAGAGGAAGGTTGTGGGGCAGTAGGGGTTCGCAGCGCCACCGCCACTGTCCCCTCCCCAGCAAGGGGTATGCTCGGCTGGTATGGAGAGGCTTGGGCCGCCCCACTCACGCACCCACTGGCAGGGGCGCTGGCGGGGGAGGCCACGGTCGCCGAGCCACGTTGCCAGGCCAGGTGGTGGGCACGGGGACGGCAGATCTGTTCAGCAAACAGGACAATTTAGTAGTGCAGCCTTGGTGAGGCACAGCCAACAGAGGTTGGGGGAGGGGGCAGACAGCCAACGTTTTGGATTTTCACAGCTGGGTCTGTAGCTTCTCTCTAAAGTTAGAGTTAGGGTCAGAGAGGTGGTTACTTACTGCCACATGGTACCAGATTTAGACTTGAGTACAAACATATATACAAAAACAAAGACATGATATAATACCAAGACATGAAACACAAAGCAAAACTACAGCATAGACACAGGCCAGAAGACTGAGAAGGCAAGACTACATCTCCCTTGCTCTCCAGTAGAGTGGCCTGTTCATTCTCAGATACAAATGGAGCCCCGAAAAGTCGGGCTCCCTGGACCCCCGGAACGTCTCCCAGGGTGTGGCTGGTGAGGAGTACTGAAATCGTCAGTTCCCTCCAATTGAGCCCAGCCTAAGGAGCTCTTGTACATACAAACGACTTCAAAAGTCACAACCACATAACAGACTAACAGACGTAAAGGACACAGAGAGACACATATGGCCGGCTCTTACCTCCTGTTTGGCTCAGTGGGTTGTTGAGTAGGGGGTCGAATTGTGGAATCTCGGCTGGGACCTCCAAGATGAAAAGACCCTGGTTTTCAAGGGTGGCGATTTCCCCCTAACTCAATAACCCGAACCAACAGATGCAATTAACAAAAGGTTTCTTTATTGATTACACAGGCGTCTTGGGTGTATCAGTAGGTCTCGCCAACTGATCACACCCATCCAACTTTTTATTCAGCTTTTATAGGTTTACAGGTTACATGGGAGGCATAGTAACAGTAATTCTATTGGTAGGGGCTTGGGTCATCTTGGGGACAGTCCCATTTATCTGTTCCCAGGTTTTCTCGCAAGGCATACTTCATCAATTTGACAGCTATGATAAGGTGACCTAGGGGCTTAGTCTGGTCAGCTAATCTTTTGACCAGATGTAACCCATAAAATATCCTGTTGTGGTGCCAGTTGTCCATAACGGAGACAGTATCTGACCCAAAAGGTCACCTATCTCTGTCTCCTAAAGGTTAGCTCAGTTCATGTCTGTCATTTATCAGGACTGGCAAGGACACCATTCTCAATTTATAGGGGGAGTTCTGGTCTTGTAAATGAAACAGCCAGTCATAAAATAATCTAAGCTTCCCAAACATCTGAGAAAACAGCTCCCTGTGAGTGAATGATCCTTGATCTGCTGGGAAAGCTGCTGATGGTCTGTTCTCATTCTCCCAGACTTGCAAATATATATATATATATATATATATATATATGTTCCTCATTTTTGGAATCCATATTTATTTATTTCTTGGACTCTTCAGTTTAAAATATTGTAGCCATACATCATACACCACTGAGAAAAAACACACACACACAAAAAGGCTTTGGTAAGAGTTTTTATATTATCTAAAAAGCAAGAGAGAAAAAACAAGAGAGATTTTGGTATATTGTCTAAAAAGCGAGAAAAAATGGGGGATCTAAACTATGTTTGCTGTGGTTGTCATACAGGCAAATATTGAATGTGCTTGTTTTGTTGAAAAGTTTGTCTATGTAAGTTTTCTTAACAAGCATGGAGCTAATACAGAAATGTTCTATTTTTGCTGTTATGGGCCTAATTTCAGAAATTTATCACTGATCTCTGGTTAGCAAAAATTACTAAATTTGGGTTAGCAAAAATTCAGATAACTTTTTTGTATAGATAATATTAAAACTGTTATATGCTGCTGCTTTTGTAAAGCTGGTTCTAGAAGTAGATTATGGCTCTTCCTTTGCTAGACTCATGTTTTATTTACTTAAAATTTATGCCTGGGTAATTAAAAAACCATGAGGCATAATTCCATTTTAAATTTTAAATTGCCATTTTACTAGAGTTAAAAAAAGTGGATGCACATGATTTCACCATCATCTTTTTAATAGTAACCACATGGAGTGGGCCTAAAAATCTCCAAGATAGTTTAGATTGGGACAAGTTTTTGTATGATGACTCTTGTTGCTTTCTAAAAAAGTACTTTATTTTCTATATTCTTGATATTGCAAAAAGACATTTAAGAGATTTTAAGTTTTTAAATAAATTTATAAGGCTGTGAGACATCTGTGTTATAAAATATTTTATATTATGATTTATATTATTAAAGTTTAAGCTATTTGGATAAACTAAGCCATAAATTTTAATATTGATACTAAGAGGTGTGGACTTTCCAAACTAATAGACAGGTTGATTAGGACCTACAGATACTAAGTTTCCATTTCTGAATTAAAACAACAGTGAGATTTCTATACAGAAATGTTCCTGCAAAGGAGATTATGCATGACTTCGGGAGAAACTTGTTGTTTCTATGTTATTTGATCAGGAGTAATTGGAGAAATTATTACCATGGTCGGGGCAAACCTCAAAAAGAAAGAGACAAAGACATAAATAATTGGTACCAGTCTCTGCTCTCTTGGTCCCCCTGGCTAACTACTCTGCTATCAGCACTGGCTGGGCCTTTAATTCTCATTCTATTGGATGAACTGTGGGCCCTGCATCTTAAACTATATGGCCAGTTATGTATCAGTTCAGTAAAATTAATGGTCCTTGGGTCTAACTACCTCCTTACAGCAGGAAGAGTCCACGACTTGACTCATTCACTAAGAGCAGTGGGGAACGTTACAGGGCCCCAGAAGGTAGCATGCCCCCAGACCTTAGCACAACTGACTCCATGGTGGAAGTATATTCAAGCTGTGAAACTCAGCAGGTTACAGCACCATCTGCCAATACTATAACAAAGACCTAATTCAGCAAGGTCCATAGTTCTGAGAACATCTCTAAATGTACTAACCTTGCCTTTTGGCTTCTATAGCTCTGCTTCTAGCTAACTGTTCTCATTAATTGAAGTGTGCTAATTCAGGATACAGTTTTTGTGCTTAAAAGCTCACCCTGAGAAAGGCGTGGTGCTACAACGGGACCCTAGACACCCAGTGTAGTTGCCGGGTGGCTAGCAAAGGCTTTCTATAGGCTTAAACTCTTGTCTGAGTAGTTTACTCATGGATACTCCACAACAGTAACTATCAGATTTTCACTGTTCTCTCCTAGTAGCTACTGGGGGAGGGTGTTGTCCAAAAGTTGTGCTTTACCACTTACTAGCATAATTAATTACTGTTGTTGTCTTTCCTGTTGGTTGAGAGATTCATACTTGTGTATGATGTTTTGAACAAGGATGCCATCCGGTTCTCTCCCTTCCAATTCATCTTCTATTCCCAATTCCCGTTCCCTCCCTACTTCATGTATTTTCCTCTTTAAAAACAAATAAAAAACCCCCCAAGGATTCCATTTAGAGCTGCCCGTATATACATGGGAGTAGGACCATCTCCTGGAACATAGGTAGCCCCTCAGGAGCCTCATCTTTGAAGAAAGCTGGCTCTCCCTTTCCCAACATCGGCTGTCAGGAGTTCTCAGCCGGGGCAGGAATTCTTGACCTCCTTCCCTCTCCATGCTGGTATTTTGTCTGACTTAATTCTGTGCAGGTCGTATACACATAGTCCCAGCTACTGTCAGCTCATGTGGTACAATCGCCCTGGTGTGTTCAGAAAAGAGTTCCACTGTACGAATCCACCGACTCTGTATCTTCAAATCTTCCAGCCCCTCCCTTGACAATTCCTCAGCCTTGGGTTCAGGTGACTTCAGTCTACATAGGTTTTCATCTTCTGTCTCTTACGGGCCAAGCAAAGTGCTAGGTGAAAGGTTGTGTCATATTCTCTTGTGATTATACCATACTAATTATTCTCATGTTCAGTGGCACAGAAAGTCTAAAATGGCACATGATTACGTAGAAAATGTTCAGTAGTGAGTGGCCCTGAACCACTGCCCCTCACATCTGCACTATTAGCAGGCCAGGGATCAGAAGAGAGTTCACTGAGCATAGTTTCAAAACCACTCACTGGTCTCAAAGTATAGTCCTTACCAAAGGCTATAAAAAGCCGAGAATGCAGGGTACAACTCATTCAGTTTGACCCTCGAAGTCCAGGTATTAACATTTAACTGGATAAGATGTAGCTGTTTAATGTCAGGCTCCTAAACTGACTGCGGAATGAATGTATTTGTGAAGAAGGAACCACGGATCTCAGGCTAAAGCTGTAGAAGAGGAAGGGAACTGAACTTTGCCCACAATTCGCCCCTCAGCCATCAGATTTCTTCCATTATTATGGCAGGTATGCTGAGGTACTAAATTGAACAGAGACTGCCACCAAGAAAACCTGGGGAGTGGGCGTGGCAAGTCAGGACTTGCCATCCTGTGCAGGGCTTCTGTCAGAAACATCTGTCCAATCATGAAAGTGGGCAGGGTTGAGGGGTGGGAACTATTGCAGAGTTTATAAGCTCGGGGCTGCTGCTCTGAGGAGCACCAAACTGGTCTCCTTGCTGTGGAGTTACCTGCTGTCCTGACAGGAGTATTGAGACCAACAGGTAAAGACCAGTGACCCCGTGGGGCCTGTGCGCTGGCAACTGCTGGCGCGTACGCTAGGGGTAGCGCTTTCGCGCTTTCGCGCTTTCAGGTGGACCGGGTTCTGTCTGCATATCTGAGTTCGCGGAGGCTTTGTTTCTGGCGAATTCAGGGCGCCGTCCTCGGGGGTTCTCACTTTGGGAGGACCAGGGGGTCTGAGCTGCTCCGAGGAGGTACTGAAGGCTGGGAAGAGAGTTGGGGTGGGTGGGAAACGGCCTTCTAGATTTGGCTTTCGCCCCTCTGTCCCTTAAGCTGGGCACTAGGCAGTTGCAAGTTATTTGTAGATGACACAGTTCAGATGCCTCTGCCCTGCTCTGCAGTCACAAATGTGTAAATCCCAAATTTCCCCAGCTTTGAGATGGCCGCTGTTCACCTGGCAAAGGAGGGCCTTAGGGTACCCTTGACTGAAAGGGTTTGAGAGGTGGAAGCTTCAGAGCTGAGGGGTGGGGTGGGGTGGAGGGCTCTCTAGTCTACCCTGGTCACTAGATTGTGTCCTAGCCCTGCTAAGATAGAACCAGGCCCTGGCTGAAGAGCTCGGCCTTCTTATCTCAGTTATATTTGCTGTTCCTCATTCTACTAAAGCTTTTGAGTCTTGATCATAAATAGCGGCTTTTCTTTTTCTTTTACACATTCACTAATGTTCCAAGAAGGAATTGGCAATGACTAGGTAAGTGTTCCTGCATTAATAGGAACCAGTACTAATAATAGTAGTAATAGGCACCAGTAGCATAAAGAAAAAAAGTAATTTGTTATTGCAAACTACAAAATTCACATTAAAACCAATCTTGGAATCTTTGACTAATCACTAGGGAAAACCCTATGTGTTCTTTTAATCACGCATCTTCCAATTTGAGCCTGAGATCTTGTCCCGCTACTGAATTCTGCAGATGATGCTCTTTTGATCTGTTCTGCTTAATGACAAATAAAATAAATTCAGATCTTGAATATACTTGATGCTCCCAGACTCAGGGGGTCATTGTTACTCCTAGAGTTACATCTTACTGGAGAACTTAAAAAAATTTTTCACAAATGCTGTGCTATGCTTTTTGTTACACCAACATTGTTTGAGAGTTCCAAAACTAGATGAAACTGTTTTAAAATTTCTTTATTGTATTTTGATAGATGTATTGGAAAGAAATGCTTCATTTACCTTTTCATCTCAAATAATGGCAACTCTATAAATCAAATGGAATGTGAAACCCATAGTTTAAGTAGATATTAAATTTTAATTTAATATTAAACTTTAATAGGTATTAAAATGGTTGATGGTACTCTCATATCGCTTTTTGAGCCTTTGTGGCTAGTACCTTGGTATTCTGAATTTAAAGCATTATGATAACCATTTAAAGAATTAGCCCAGATTCTTTTTAATGGTGCTGGTTTCAAACCCCAGGTCTTAGTTCATGCTAGGCAAGCACTGTACTACTGAGCTCCACCACACAGTCTGGCAACAAGGAACTCTAGGAAGAAACTAAACATATTAGAAAAAGTCTCTCCTAACAATATTTTGATGTTTCTTTTTTCCCTAGCTATTCAGCAGGAGAAAGATGATATTAAAAGATCATAAAATGAAGACATCCTTTCAAGACCTACTCCAACCTTGCCAGATAGTAATGGCTTTAGGATTGTAGAGATTTTAGACAGTGACTGATGGAGTATCACCTCTACTACCTTGGATGAAAGGTCACCATTTGTCAATGATCATTAAATTTGGTTGTAAACTGCCCACTGGAGTGTAAATGTGGTTTTTCACTTGCTACAAGACAAGCCAATTTTATCCTAGAGTGGGGCCCTCAAATGCTTCATCATCTTTGTGAAGTTGTACTCCCAACTATTTGCAGCTCCTCGAGTTTATCTTCATTTCCAATGTAACAAATATAACCACAAACTTCCTATGGTACATTCTTGGTATTCTAAGACATGGAATTACACAAGGGTACTTTTTCAACTAAAAATAAATGAAAGAAAACCTCTTGAGCAGATTACACATATGTGAAGTTTAAGGTGGTAATGAGAACTAATGCCCTTATTTGGGAATGAAGAAATGGAACCATAGAACCTAAAAGGATCTGTATATGATGTGAAAAGATAGCCTTGCTTTCTTGAAAGTGTTATTTTCACCTTAATAGAAACACCCAAACCTGGAGTTGTATGGGGAGGTGGCAGGAAACACTTGCTAAAACACATCATATTAAAGACAACAGGGTCTTCTACTGAGTGTACAATGAGATACTTAATACCTGCTGATGACTTGTATTACTTATTCTCTGTTCTGGTCCTTGCATTGAATAGGGTTTACTCTCTTTCGAACCGAGCATTTTGATCCTCAGTGCTACTGACTTAAATGTGTTCTCCCAGTTTGTATGCATATATTTTTGCTCCCAATATGCTTATACATGGTGGTAGGATCTTTTAAGGGTAGTTACAGTTAAGTAAGGGTATAATAGTGAAGGCTTATAAAAAGAGGGAGTGGGGAAAAAGCAGGACATACACACACACACATACAGAGAGACAGAGACAGAGAAAGAGAGACAGAAAGACAGAGATCTTGGAAGGATGCTGAGTCTAAAGGTGCCTATACAACTGAAATGCACTCGTTCTGCATTCAATCCTGCTGGACCTTGGTCTGGACTTGCAACATCTAGACCTGTGAAGCTTTACATTTCAGTTATCTAGATCACCTAGTCTGCAGTGATTTTGTTAGAGCAGCTTGAACTGACTACTATACCTAGGAAAACATGTAAACAACCATGCCTCAATCCTTACCTTTAATACCTTCACGGCTTTAAATGTATAAAGCTAACCACCTAAATATCACCGAGTAGAGATGTCTGCCACTAGCCAGGCTGTTATCCTAATTTACATATCTTCTTTTTAACCTAACATGTTAATCTGCTTTATCCTTTCGAGGGGCTTATATCATTAAATAACAATTGTGGTCACAAGAACTAGAAGTGATTTTGTGTGTTGTCATAAAATTCCCCAAGTGAAAGACTAAGAAGGTAGACTAGGACCAAGTACAAATGTGGTTATACAATCACAGTAGCCAGAGTGTGCTGGGACTGGAGGATGTGGACCTTAGAAGTAACCACACTGGTCACCCATACTCCTAGCCTGCAGCAGTATTCCACAGAGTCACTTGGTCCTTTGCAGTGATAAGCTTGTACAGTACCCAAACCTGGCTCCCTATGGCATCTGTAGAACAGTTATGGAGCCATCTACTGGAAACTCACATAGTATGATCAACTTGAAGTGAGATGTTAAAGTTGTACCCATATTCAAAGTCTTCTCAGATCCTTTGACCCAAGTTCCAAGTTGGGAAGCCATCCTGATTCCATATTTGCATATGCTTACTCATTAAATTTCTAGATCCTGATTAAGTCACACAGCACATTTTTAAGTTTTTCAACAGGTTATCTGAAAATTTTATATGATGCTATGCACCCCTGGTAGACTCAGCAATCTCTGCACTTCACACTCAGGAAAGTCAAAGAAACCAGAAACGTTGTCAGTTGAGGTGGAGTTAGATGATAGTGTCTAGTGTTCCATTGTATTTGATAACTATCACTTTATTTCAAGTAGTAATTCTACCCTGGATAGAACACATGTCAAACCATGTGGGAATAGGTTAGAAAGGGGAAATAGTATTCTTAATGAATACTAATGCAGTAATGAAATGGGGGAAACCAATGGCTTATCCAGTATAGCTTTGCCATGAAGTTATTGAATACACAATGTAAGGCTACTATTCTCAGTCCTCCCCCGCCGACAGGGTTTCTTCTCTGTAGCTTTGAAGCCTCTCCTGGTACTAGCTCTTGTAGACCAGGTTGGCCTTGAACTTACAGAGATCTGCCTGCCTCTGTCTCCTGAGTGATGGGATTAAAGGCCTGTGCCACCATCGCCCGGCCACAATGTTGGGCTGTTCTTGTAGTCATTTGCCCTACCCACAAAAGGGAGACCTTCCTGCTGCCAGTAAACAGACTGTGCGTTAGGGCTGTGTAGCTGCTTTTTGCAAAACTGACAGCAATAAGACTTCTTGAAGCCTGAAGCCGTTAGGAGCAAGGAATGTGTGAAATTTTCATCCAATGCAGATTCATATCATTTGAAAATTTGTTTGTGTGGTTTTTTTTGAGACAGGGTTCCTCTGTTTAACAGCCCTAGCTGTCCTAGAACTAGCTCTTGTAGACCTGGCTGGCCTCGAGCTCACAAAGATCCTACTGCCTCTGCTGGGATTAAATGCATGGGCCACCATTACCTGGCTAGGGATCAGTCTTTTTATGCCTTTATTTTGTCAGTGCACATGGGTGACTATTTAAAATATAAAAGAGTAAAAATTAGATATTAATCAAAATAACACCCCCAAACACACCAAAAATATGTTATGCTCACTGTACCTTTGGAAGTGTTAAAAATCTTATTTAAGAGCCTCAGGCATAATTCAAGTTTCTTTGCAAAAGGAATATAGGAAACTCACGTAACGCTCCAAAGTGCGAAGTGATTTTTACTAGCACCCTAGAATTAGAGGAATACATATTCAAAACTTGTTGTCATAGTGTAGAAATACGTTTGAATTTATACTTGTAACACTCCTGGCATAAACAACTTAAATGAGGGAAGATTTATTTTGGATCACAGTCTTGGGGGTTTCAGTCAGTCATGACCAGAAGAGTATGGCAGAGGTGCTGGGCCTCTTTGGTTTTTCCTTTATTCTTCTATTCTGTTAGGGATTTTTCCTAATGCGAGCTCTCTGCCGACACAAAATCCCAATCAAGCCAAATCCAAATAAGCCAAATTAGAAAATATCCAGGTTTAATGGGATTCCTGCACTCTCAGGTGGCCCCGAGGACCGCAAACACTACCACCAGGAGGAAGGAAAGGAGACCAAGTGATTCTCCTTTGGGAGCTATCTTAAATACCCTGTGGGAGTGGTCAGGACCTGGAATGCTGGGATTTGGAGTCAGGCCTGGGGGCTGGGGCCCTGGCTCTCGACTTAACAATTCTGTCCCAGCTTTCAGCACATGAGATGCTGCACCCGCATTCATTTTCTTTCCCCTCATTTCACCATACCTGGAAACATTTTCACAGATCCATCAAAAGGATGCTTCTCTGTATCCTAGATGATTTAAATCTAGTCAAGCTGAAAATTAATAGCAACATTATCCTTCATCTGCAGTTTCTTCATTTATCTTCCATTAAACAAATATCTGAGAGCTACTCTTCAGTTTCCTATGTGATTTGGCTAACAATGGAAATACGGGTGATACATTGGAATATGTTTCTTAGTTTTTAAAAAAATGAGGCTATAAGAAATACTCAAAGTGTTAGTGGAGTGTATATGATCAAAGTGCTTCATGTGTATATACATGAATATTACATAGATTAAAACTGTCACAATGAAAGCTACGATTTTTCCATTTGTGGTGGTTCATGCTTATAATCTCAGTACTTGGGAGGTGGACACAAGAGGAGCAGAAATTAACACAAGACTAGCTAGAGCTCCATGAGATCCTCTCTCAATGAACAATAGCACCACTCTGCACTATCTCATAGAATTAATATGCAATATTTTATAAAGTTAAACTCAGTCACAACATATAATATTTAGACATGTCTAATGAAAATATCCAAGAATATATACAATAATTTTAAAAGACTTTTCTGTTCTTCTTTTTGAATTTTTTAAATTCATTTTACACACCAACCACAGGTCTCCCTTCCTCCCCTCCTTCTCACTCCCCCCCACACCTCCCCTACCCCCCATCCACTCCTCCCGAAGGGTAAGGCCTCCCATGGGGAGTCAACAAAGCCTGGCACATCAAGATGAAGCAGGACCAGGCCTCTCACCCCTACATCAAGGCTGAGTAAGGTATCCCACCACAGGGAATGGGCTATGCACCAGGGATAGATCCTGATCCCACTGACAGGAGACCCACATACAGACCAAGCCACACAATTGCTACCCTCATGCAGAGGGCCTAGTTCAGTCCCAAGCCGGCTCCCCAGCTGTTGATCCAGAATCCATGAGTTCCCACAAGCTTGAGTCAGCTGTCATTGTGGGTTTCCCTGTCATGATCTTGATTGCCCCCACCCCCTCCAGCTCATTGATCATATTCACCCCTTTAACTCCTCCAAAAATCTGCCCTACCTCCTCTTCCCCCCGAATCTGTGCCACTTTATAATTTATTTATTTATATTAGTTTGTTTATTTTTTGGGGGGAGGGGACAGAGTTTCTCTGTGTAACAGCCCTAGCTCTCCTACAACTAGCTGTTAAAGACCAGGCCTTAAACTCACAGAGATCTGCCTGTCTCTGCCTCCCGAGTGCTGGGATTAAAGGCATGTGCCACCACCACCTGATACTTATTTTTTCATTAATAGCCTGTTGAATCCAACTTGTGATGCCCATAGTCTCCTGAGAGTAAATGTCATACCCTGGAGTGTGGCTAACCTACTAGTACCCACACCCTTAAGGAAAACAGCCCCACCCACCTCAGAAAGCCATCAACTGTCCACAACCCTTCAGTTAGGGGTAAGGCCGTGAACTTCTTACTCCTCAAACTGGAATATTGATTTTTTTATCTTGTGCAAGAAAACACAGCTACTATGAGCCAAAACACAGCTCATGTCGTGTCCAGAAGACACTTAGTTCATTTTGTTCTTCCCTAACTTCTCATTCTTAACAATCTTTCCACTCCTTCTTCCAATATGGTACCTGAACCTTGGGGTAGGGGTGGTTGGAAAAATTACTTTTTATGGTTCCAATCTGAAATATCTCCTTCAGGTTGATGTTCTCCATTTTTTAATGACCCGCTGATCACGAAGCCTTTGAGAAAGTCGGACCTGGAAAGCAGAATTTGCTCAATGTGGCTGTTTAGATAGGCGAATGCCAGCTTGCTTGCCAAGGTTCCTGGATAGCTAAGAAATAAAGAGCTACCACCACACACTGTTGCCAGAATGGACTCCACAAATACCTTCCTTGTCGAGGTGGACTCTAGTCTCTGAGACATGTGCCAAAATAAATCCTTCCTCGTTGTTTTTTGTCAGGCATTGTCACAGTGATGAGATAAGTAACTAATTCAGCCATTTATTCAAGCTCATTCTGCACACCCACCCAACTAATCCAACACTCATTTCCCTTTTCTCTAGTGGAAATGAATGATAAATGAGGAAAGTTATTATGTAGAGTGATGAATCACGCCAGTCACATTGGGGGTGGGTAATGACTCCAGTGGGTGAATTTTGTTATACAAATATTCTTGAAAGTGAAGATAGCGCACAACCATCAAAGAGTTTGAGAAAATGAATGGTAGTTTCCACCTAATTCTTGTAATAATTTCTCATGAGTCACAACTTTGAATTTATATCCTTAATTTGTCACAACTAAACAGAGCAAATAATAACAAACCCAAACACCAATCCCTTTCTCATTCTGGGGACAGAACACCCAGGGAGACAATTATTGGTTCAGGCTAAGTCACTCTCCCATAAGTGTGAGCTGCTAGCTGTGGCCTAGGGGCTGATGGTCCTTCTTTAGGTAAGTCAGTGGAGATTGGAACTTTGGCTGCTCTCACTGGATGCCTCCATCTGTCCAGTTAGTTTCAGATCACTAAACTTTACAAAGTGAAGTTTATTATTCTTAATCCCTAAATCCTCTATGCTCCAAATTCTATTTTCCTGTCATGCCACTATCATTTTTTAAAATTAGCACATACGTATTGGGTTTAATCATGACATTTTCACACACACACACACACACACACACACACACACACACACAGATACAGACACAGACATGCATAACACTCTTTAGAGATAGGGTCCCTGTGTCGCCAACACTAGCTATGTATTCATTTCATTGCCCGGGTTGGCCTCAAACTCATAATTGTCATGCTTTAGTCTTCTGAGTGGAAGAAGTACAGACATGTGTCACATGCTTGGCTTACTTACATATTCTTTACAATTGTTTAAAATGTATTGCTCATTATACATGTTTGAAGGATAGGCTTTTAATTTGAAAATATTTCCCATTAACTTGATTGACTTTCTCTAAGAATGTTTCATGGAGAATTAGATTGGTTTTAGTTTTCCCCAATTGTTCTTTTCACCCACACTAACATTAAGAATACCTCTAGCATCTAAATATTTTAAAGAATTAGTTTTAAACTTGGCAGATGTTTAAGAATTCTTAATATTTACATAGGCACCCTTATTTTTTCTCTGTGTTTCTGCCTTATGAAGATTTTGATCAGATCTAGAAGTGAGGCAAAAAGAAAGGGGAGTATACCATTTATTTAAGCATTGTTGAATCTGTCAGAATCCCTGACTGTTAATGACAAGCTATTTAGATTGTTACTGTAAGCATTCCAACTGGTATTCATTTTCCTTAACTTAAGCAAAAGTCTTGAGGGATATGGTATCTTGACTTCGGAACTGGCAGCTATTGGACTCTTTCTTGCTGCCCTGATTGTCTTGAGCAAAAGGACTGCCAAAGAACCAGACAGGCTACCCGTATACCAGTCCATAATGCTGTACTGCATGGCATCCTTGAAAAAGAAAACTACACAGTAGGGAGCTAGGGAGGTGGCTCAGTGGGAAAAGTGCTTGCTCTGCAAGCCTGAAGACATTCATTTGAAACCCCAGAACCCAAATAAAGCTGGGTGTTGTAGCCCACGTGGCAAAAGCTATGGTCCTATGTTGGAATGGAAGGTGAAGACAGGAGATCCCAGGAGCTTTCTGGCCAGTTAGCCTAGCATACACAGAGGTGAACAACAAAAAAAGAGACCTGGAGCCAGTGAGATGGCTCAGCAGTTAAAAGCACTTCCCATGTAAGCCTGATGAATTTAATTTTATCCCTGGAATTCACAATGGAAAAAGTGAACTAACTCTCAAATGTCTTTTGACCTCCACATGTGAGCCATAGTATTCATGGCCCACAAAAGCCAAATCCCCAAATAACAAATAAATAAGATTTTTTTAAAAGGAGACTCTGAGTTCCATAGGTGTGCTGTGCATGTATACACCTGCACTTATATTCATACAGATAAATCATACATACACACATAATACACACTCATACACACATACACTTCAGAATATATAAAATTCTCAGAAAAGTCAAGAGAAAGAAAGGAAGAGAAAGGAGAGAGAGAGAGAGAGAACATGGACTTGGGTAGATAGGAAGGTAAAAGAATTATGGAGGAGTTGTGGGAGGGAGAAGATATTGTGATTCTCATGGGATGAGGACCACACCTCCCAGAAGGATCAGTTTCACCCCGCCAGACCGGAAGACTACATTTCCCAGGAACACCATAACAGACAACCACGTCTGCGTGAACCCCTATATATATCAGTGTTAATCCACCCTCCTTCCCTTTTTTCCTTCCTCCCTCCGCCCACCCCTCCCGCACTGTGGAACACTCCCTTCCCTTAATAAACAACCCTCCCACGCACATGGTCGCGCGTCCTGGGCCTTCTTCCTCCAACTCCACGGTACACACACCAGGCAGAAAGAACAACATTGGTGCCGAAACCCGACGGCTGCATCCCCCGGATTTCGGGATTGGGGCTCCGGGATAGGTGCCAGCCTGGTTCCCCCAGACCATGCCGGGACCAGCTAAGAACCTAGAGATCTAAGATCTGAGGACAAGAGACCCTACGGACTAAGGCCACGTGCTCAACATCTCAACATCTGCCTGTATGCAGCTCTGCGACCAACATCGGCTTCAATTGTGAGTTTATCCCCTTCCAGCTGGCCAAACGACCCTGGCCTACCCACTAGTTGTCGCTGAGCGCACGGCGGCCTGTTGGTTGTTTCTAGGGTCGGGGGGACTTCTCTGGTCCCTTTCGCCAGTGTTCAATCTGGCTTGCGTTCCCGGCTTTGCCCATACCTGAGACGGCAAAAGCCTCTCACTTCGCCCGTGCCCGAGGTCCTGGGGTCCCCGGCTTTTTTTTTCTCTCTTTTCTTCCTTTCCTGCTTCTGACTCTCCACGTGATCACTACAGTGTGATCTCCCATCCAGGATGGAAGCTTGGCCTTGCTGCACTCCTCCTGTCTGAGGAACAGTCCTCGTAGTAGGCTTGAGGGTTCAGCCAGCCAAGCATAACATTCCGCGTGTGGCGCCAGGACTCTGGGTCATGCACCTGAATGTTCGCTCCATCTTCATGCATTTCGCCTAACAGGTACGGTCCTTGTAAGGTTTGAAGTGCCATGTTTTTTTTTTTTTTTTTTTTTTTTCGGGCGTGTTCATGGTCTAGCTATGGGAACCAAGCCATCCAAACCAATTCCTCCCTCATCTCCACTGGGGCAGCTTTTAGAAACACTCAAGCCCCATGCTCTAATGCCAAGCATTCACCAAACAAAGCTAATATGTCTATGCTCAAAGAAATGGCCCACGTGTTCCTTAGAGGGAAATTGCAAATGGCCGCCTAACGGCACCTGCGACCCCGATATTTTACGGGAGTTAGCCAACCACTGCTACTGTACAGGCAAATGTAAAGAGCTAATATACATCCGTGCTTTCTTTTACCTAGCTCTCAAGACAGATCCTTCCACCCTTTCTCGTTGTTCGTCTGCCCACATGTTTCTAGCTATGCCACCTGCTGCTAATTCAAAACCAGGTACTCCCACCATGGACCCGGCCAATGAACCTCCCCCTCCCAGGCCCAGGAGAACAGCCTCCCTTCACTCTGCCCAAGCGGACGACACTCCACCTAAACTTCCTCCTAAGGTCTCTTTCAGGTCTAGGGAACGACCGCCCGAGGCTAAAAAAGCTTCACCTAACCTTCCTTCCTCCAGATCCAGACATAACAAAACTCCACCTAAACATTCTTCTCCCCGCCCCTCTCCTCCCAGCAGGTCCTCATCCTGCTCTGCCAGCTCTGCCTCCTCCTTCCCCTCCCCTCCCCCTTTTCGCAGAAGGTACTGGTCTTGGTCTCAGCCAAGGTCACGTGGGACTTCAGATGCATCATCCTCCCCATTGCCCGCGTGCCACCTTCTGCCATCGCCCGCCCGCCCAATTCCGCCTCCTCGGTCTTCTAGGGCCCCACAGCGCTCTCCACATTCCTGCACTCTAGCACCTTCCTTCACCCCTCCTCTCACAAGCTCGTGGGCGGTCACAGGGCCAGATCCTGATCCGGATCAAATTAAGCGTGCGGCCATCCTGCCGCTGCGAGAGGTGGCTGGTGTAGACGGTTTGGTAAAAGTACACATCCCGTTTTCATTGTCTGAGCTTTCTCACATGGCTAATTTACTCGGTTCTTATACATCTAACCCTACCACTTTTATTAAGGAGTTCCAGTACATCACGCAGTCAGATAACCTGACATTCCACGATGTCTACACAATATTAGCCAATAATCTGCTGCCCAAGGAACGCAGGCGCATGTAGAATAGAGTGGCAGGCTGTGTCCCACCACCCGGCTAGCTTTACCCAAAATAATTACACAGAAACTGTATTCATTTAAATACTGCCTGGGCCCTGGCCCGTTATCTGTAGCTTCTTATTGGTTGATTCTCATATCTTGCTTTTACCCATATTTAGTAGTTTATGTAGCACCACGAGGTGTGGCTTACCAGGAGAGATCTTAACCTGCGTCCATCTCTGAGAGGAGAAGCATGGTGACTGCATATGGCGACTGCCTGAAGCATCTCCCCACTGCCTGCTACCCAGCATTCTGTTCTGTCTACTCCGCCTACCTAATTTTCTGTTCTCTTAAAGGGCCAAGGCAGTATCTTTATTAAAAATGAAAGTAACACATAGACACTCCTCCATCATTTCCCCTTTTTCTGTTTAAACAAAAAAGAAAGGCTTTAACTTTAACATAGTAAAATTACATATAACATAACAGTTATCAAGCAAGAATTACAGTTACAATATTTAAATCTATTTTATCTTTTATCATAACTAAGGAAAGCTATAACTATCTATTTATTCTTCAACTCCATCAAAGACTCCAGAAGGATATAATATTACCTAAGTAAACAAGAAATATGCAACTTTCAAACTCTAGAAATGACAGAGACAATTCGCTGCCTAGACAGTCACCCAAAGTTCCTCTGTACCATTGGGGCATCCATCTTCGGCCTTCAGGCCCATAGTGTCCAGCAGACATTTCCATGAAGCAGGAAATTCCAAAGACAGTTTAGTCACTTTCTGCTGTGTTCTGCAGAATGTCTCGCAGACTCTTTCATGAATCAGGAACACTGAGAGACCATCTCACCTTTAGGCAAGTTCATCATTCCTCTCTCTGTGGGTTCTTTGTGTCCAGTTTATGCAACAGTCCAGGCAAGAGCAGTTTCTTGCCCAAATGGCTATCAAACTCCATAAGGAGACTCTTCGATGCCCATCTTCCTCTTGAAGTACATTGGTGTTGCCAGGAGCAGATGTGTCTCATTGTCATGAAAAACCCTAAGTTATTAAAAATCTTAAATGCCATGTTCTGTAGTCTTTGAAAGATATGAAGAATGCCTATCTGAAATATATCTATGCACATCTAGAAAATCTAACATGACTACAAGCTTGACTATTATCGATGATTATCCATTAACAACCTGTATTTCCTAATTATATATTACATTTTAAAATGAACTACACAATCACAATAGCTTAATGAAGATCAGAAATACATATACATATAACAAAATTGACCTTAAAATCCATACCAATGCAAATCATTCATATCTGTATTATATCCCCCTTTAAATGTAAAAGTACATTTATAAACAATATTTGGGAATGTGGGCGCAGTTATTTCTCTCCAAACTGCTTCCTGCTGAATGGGGGCGCTGTTATTTAGATCTTTCATGGTGTAACCTGTGTGCTAGGTTCATCTCAGTCAGCAGTTGAGTGAAGTAATTTTTTGAAGATGTTCATAACAACCTTTCAGGAGGGCGTGGTCTGTCATATCATATTGGGATAGAAGCAATCTGCAGGGTGTTATCCTCTGTGAAAACAAAAGAAGACCCTCTTTTCCAAAGCATCATGTTCTTAGATCCAAATTCTGAAGTCATACCGTTAAAATGTCCATTCTGGTCTAGCCTGGCAGCCCATATAATGAAATGTCTCTCTGTACTTAGCTCCTTTACAGTCAAAAATTTCAAAGAAAACACAATAAAATACATAATCCAGACTCTCTGTGAATTTTCCATTTTTACGTGGCTTATTTTCACTCTATCACTTTACTTTATTCTGTCTCTTTAAAGACTTTACCCTTTTTTAAAGGCATTAACTTAATTTTCTATATATTTATTTTTTCTCTCTCTCAAGCCTACGTACAGCCATCCAACATTGTGACCCATATGGGGGTCTTCTATGTCTGAATCTGTCCTATTGTGAATCTGTAATTTTTTTACTGTCGAGAAACATGTTTGATTTGCGCCTTTACATTGCTAAGCGCTTAAGATTCTAAGCTGTGACATTCCTAGGTCAAAAACAGGTACTATGTGCTTGCCCCGCCCAGTCCAACATGGCGGAGCCACTTGTAACTCTGAATCGGTTGTACCTCTGAGCTGCAGAGCCGCTCGGCTATTCTGGATGTTGGGTCCACCTCTCTCCAATTTCAAAATGGAGGAAGTACCATTTTCTACTAGCTCTGGGGCCGCCAGGTAGGAGCCGCACTCAACACTTTAACTCTGAGACTGAGCGTGCAGCACAGAAACTCTTTTCATCCAAGTTATAGCCAAATCTGATGCGCAGAGCACCAAGCAGTCTGAAAACATCTCTCTGTATAATGGCAGGAATCCGCCATGCTCTTCCACCTGCCTAAGCCTGATTTTGCCGTCTGCCCAGATGCAGGCGGGGAGCTCTGAGCCTTTGGCATGGTCTCAGAGCACTCTCCTTCCGATCCCAAGCGGGAACACAAATATCCAGTACATAAAAGCCATTGAAATGCTTTAAAGCCAGAGTTTGCGCTGGCGGCACAGCGCAGGAAGCTGCGTTTTAAAATGACTCAGCTTTTTTTCTGCAGCTATTGCCGAAACAGGAAATCTCTCTACAGCACGTCCTAGCAAATAGCAAAAGGCTGTGTTAAACTCTCTCTCTCCTTTATTTAAAGCTCTCTCAGGTTTTTAAGTGGATTTAGTCCATCACGTTGGAGCACCAATCTGTAGAAGGGAGCTGCTGGCTGTGTCCCACCACCCGGCTAGCTTTACCCAAAATAATTACACAGAAACTGTATTCATTTAAATACTGCCTGGGCCCTGGCCCGTTATCTGTAGCTTCTTATTGGTTGATTCTCATATCTTGCTTTAACCCATATTTAGTAATTTATATAGCACCACGAGGTGTGGCTTACCAGGAGAGGTCTTAACCTGCGTCCATCTCTGAGAGGAGAAGCATGGCGGCGACTGCATATGGCGACTGCCTGACGCGTCTCCCCACTCCTGCTACCCAGCATTCTGTTCTGTCTACTCCACCTACCTAATTTTCTGTTCTCTTAAAGGGCCAAGGCAGTATCTTTATTAATAATGAAAGTAACACATAGACACTCCTCCATCAGGCGGGTTTGGGAGCAGGCAAGACAATACGCAGACGAGGTTCACCAAACGCTGGCATCCGATCCCCTTGGGGCAGAGGCAGTTCCAGAACAGGACCCCCACTGGGATTATAACAGCCCAGGGGGTATCCTGGCCAGAGACCAATTTGTGACGGGTCTCCTGGCAGGCCTACGTAAGGCTGCCCTCAAACCGGTAAATTATTCTAAACTCTCAGAGGTCATTCAGGATACAAAGGAAAATCCTTCTACATTTCTGGACCGTCTCACAAAGGCCCTGTTACAGTTCACAAACCTAGACCCAGAAAGTACTGAAGGCAAAAACATACTAATGACTCATTTTTTTAATCAGTGCTATCCGGATATCAAAGCCAAACTCAAGCGTTTGGAGAATGGCCCTTTAACCCCGCAGGCGGACGTTCTAGAGGTAGCTTTTAAGGTGTATCACTCGAGGAATGACAAGGCCCACAATCACTGCCACGTGGTAACCGCAGCTGCTCAACCGACCAACATGATGGGCTATTCATCCCGCCCCAACCGGGCACCACCCCCACCTCCTGGAAGGCGTGATCCACCGGGTCCATGCTTCAAATGTGGTAAGATGGGCCACTGGGCCCGAGCATGCCCCAATCCCCCACTCAGTTCCAAGGGACCTTGCCCAAGGTGTCACAGGGAAAGTCACTGGTCTGTAGATTGTCCTCATGTGCTTGGTGATGAAGATACGGAGAATGCCCAAGTGGACCTCTTGGGTTTGGCCTTGGATGACTGAAGGTGCCCGTGCTCCGCCCCGACTGCCACGGTCATCTGCAGCCAGGAGCCACGGGTACTTCTCACTGTATTGGGAAGGCTCATCTCATTCCTCTTGGATACCGGAGCTACGTATTCGGTTCTGAGGGAATTCTGGGGGCCAACCTCTCCTTCAAATTCCCCTATTGTCAGGGTAGGGGGACAGCCCTATTTGCCCCAGCGGACTCTGCCACTCAATTGCATGTTTAGAGGTATTTTTCTCACTCATTCATTTTTAGTCATGCCAACCTGCCCTGTGTCCTTAATGGGAAGAGATCTTTTAGCTAAACTGGGAGCCTCCATTTCTTTCGCTCCCTCCACCTGCTTTGTTCCAGACTCGTAGACGACACAGTTGCTGCTGCTCCTGGCTCCCCAGCCTTCTGACACTAACGCCTCTCTTCCTCTTCCAGCCTCCCTGGTGGATCCTCTGGTATGGGACACTCAAAATCCTGCTGTTGCTAAATACCATTCCCCTGTGGTGATTCAATTACAGGACCCCACCAGATACATTACTCAAGCTCAGTACTCTCTCTCTTCCCAGAGCCGTAGAGGACTTAAACCTATTATCTCTGACCTTTTGAGGAAAAGACTGCTCCATACCACCTCCTCCCCTTTCAACACCCCTATACTGGCTGTTAAAATCCTAAAGGGACTTATCGCTTGGTCCAGGATCTCTGGCTTATTAACTCAGCTGTTGTTCCTCTTCACCCAGTGGTTGCTAATCCCTTTACACTTTTATCCAATATTCCTCCAGGAACCTCCCACTTTTCAGTTCTAGACCTTAAGGATGCCTTTTTCTTCATTCCCCTTATCCCTCAATCTCAAAACATCTTTGCCTTCACCTGGACTGACCCAGAAACTAATTTCTCCACCCAGCTCACCTGGACCGTCCTTACCCAGGGATTCCGGGACAGCCCACACCTCTTTGGCCAGGCTTTGGCCTCTGATCTGCTTTCACTGTCCCTCCATAAATCAAAAATAATCCAATATGTAGATGACATTCTCCTATGCAGCCCGTCTTTGGAGATCAGCAAGATGGACACCGCCGCCCTATTAAATTTCCTATCCAAAAGGGGCTATAGAGTCTCATCCTCTAAGGCCCAGCTGTCCACTACTGAGGTAATGTATCTGGGTTTAACCATAACCCCAACACAAAAGGCTATTACTCTAGACAGAAAAAAACTAATTCAATCTCTTACAGTTCCTTCGACCAAAGAGGAGGTTTTATCGTTCCTGGGAGTGGCCAGTTTCCTGCGTTCTTGGATCCCTTCCTTTTCCCTTTTAGCTCGTCCCCTGTACGAAGCAGCTCTGGGCTCCCTGCATGAACCCTTACTCCATTCGATCATAAAGCCCTTCCAGAGACTCCAACGGGCTCTCATTCAAGCCCCAGCTCTTCATCTCCCGGATTTAACTCGTCCCTTTTCTCTTTATGTAGCAGAGAAGGAGGGATATGCCCTCGGGGTCTTAGGACATCAACTGGGACCTTCTTTTGCGCCTGTAGCATACCTGTCAAAGAAGATGGACCTCACCACTCGGGGCTGGGCACCCTGCATACGTGCGCTGGCAGCTGCTGAGCTTCTGATTCGTGAGTCAAAAAAACTGACCTTTGGAGCGCATACCACAGTCTTCTCTCACCATAACTTGTCCAATCTCCTAACTTACAAAGGCTTACAAACCCTACCCCCTTCTCGAGTTCTTTCCCTACAGGTGGCGCTGGTGGAAGATGCCAGTCTCACGTTTCAATGCTGCCCACCTCTTAATATTTCAAACCTTCTACCTCGACCTAAGGTTGATGACTCCCCATCCCACTCCTGCATTGAAATCCTAGAGGATCTACTACCTCACCCCTCACATATACAGGAGGGCAAACTGTCCCAGGCCACTTACACCTGGTACACAGATGGCAGCTCCTTTTTATGTGATGGGACTCGTAAAGTGGGTTATGCTATAGTATCAGATACAGAGATAATTGAGGCAAAGGCACTCCCTGTTCATACTACCGACCAACAGGCTGAACTAATAGCTCTCACCCGTGCCTTTCAGCTAGCGGAAGGACAAATTTTAAATGTTTACACAGACTCTAAGTATGCATTTCATATCCTCTTATCCCACGCAGCTATCTGGAAGGAGCGTGGGCTTCTTACGACAAAAGGTGGATCCATAACTAATTCTGATCATATCATGGACTTATTAAAAGCCTCTCATCTCCCTAAAGCTATAGGAATTATTCACTGCCAGTCTCATCAGTCCGACAGTTCTACTGTTTCCAAGGGAAACAATCGGGCTGACAGGGCAGCTAAGACAGCAGCACTCCAGAGCCCAGATTTACCTCAGTCTCCCCAGGGAGTCCTTACAGTACAGCCCACACTCCCACAGACACCCGACACCCAACAGATCCTGTCCTACCTACACCGGCTCTTTCACCCTAATAATAAAGCCCTACTCCATTTTGTTAAGGCTCATCTCCAACCTACTCCTGAGGATATAAGATTTCTAAAGGCCATTACTACCTCCTGTCAGATCTGTCAAAAGTCAGATCCTAAGACTAAATACCGTAGCTTCCCTTTTTCTACCCATCAGGCTAGGGGCTCTCTTCCAGGTACTGACTGGCAGCTGGATTTTACTCATATGCCTACAATCAAAAGAGTTAAATATCTTCTGGTTTTGGTGGCTACAATGTCCGGGTGGGTTGAAGCCTTCCCCACTACTAACAAGAGAGCCCAGACAGTCTCCGATATTCTTCTCCGAGAAATCATTCCCTGGTTTGGGATTCCAACCTCTCTCCAATCAGACAACGGTCCTAAATTCACCTCCCAGATTTCTCAAAACCTGTCCAAGGCTCTCGACATTCCTTGGCATTTTCATATCCCGTACCATCCTCAGTCTTCAGGTAAGGTAGAGCATGCCAATCGCTCTCTAAAGGACACCCTTCTTAAGTTGTCACAGGAACTGCATCTCGACTGGGTAAAGCTCTTACCTTTGGCCCTTCTTAGACTCAGGGCCCTACCAAAGAGCCCGCTGTTTATTTCACCCTTTGAACTCATGTATGGACGGCCGGTCCTAACCCCTGGCCTTCCACCTAAAACCTCCCCTCTACCTGATCACCTGCTCACTCCATTACTAACCCACTTACGCTCACTACTGTGGGATTTCACTGATCACTCATTACCTCAACCATGTGCTAATCCATGTCCACCACCAATTAAGATTGGAGAACAGGTACTATTTTCTCCCCCAGGTCAACGCCCCTCACCCCTTTCCCCTAAATGGCAGGGTCCCCTCAGAGTAATTCTTCTAACTCCCACAGCTGCCAAGCTTGAAGGACTTCCTCACTGGATTCACCTGTCACACCTTAAACCGTTTACTCCTCCAACTCAAGAAGATTCCTCATTCACAGTAACTCAGACAGGACCTTGCTCTCTCAAGTTCCAGAGGACACCAACTTCAGTCCAAGGAGAATAACGGTCCCATCTACACTTAACTCTTTCTTACACTAACACACCCTCTCCTTTCTCCTTTTCCTATATATGACCTCTAAATTCTAAATAACTACTTAGTTGTCGTTACAGATGAATCATCATCGCCCACGGAGACAAGGGATTCAGGTGGTAAATGCGGTCAAAAAAACTTATTTCTCTTTTAAGACATTTTCTTTAAGTTCTAGGAAGCCAGCTTGACACACCTGAACGGACTGGACACGAACAAAATAAGTATTCAAACAGAATAAGTATCATTTAATTTTTTATCACTCTTGGCCTCAAAAAACCCTAAAGCCCCCCACTACCTTGAACCCTTAAGCCCCCACCTCATATTCCCCCCCCCCCTTAATTTTTCCTTTTCTAATGTGATTCTTGTTTTCCAGCACCTATCGACAACCCAGTTCATCAAGATACCAACGGATGCGGTTTCAATCAGCCATCCCCGGGACACGGACCACCAGGACATCCTAGGACGTCAGTAAACAGGACATCATTACCAGGACACACTGGAGCCATCCCAGGACACCAGCAAATGGGACCAGGACACCAGGACATCAACCCCCCCCCCCAAAATCCCTTGACACCCCTAAAAAATCCCTCGACGCCTACAAAGTCAGCAGGAAGCAGCTATGAGACCGGGCTACGCCCCCATTCCCTACCCACTAAGACTCCCCCCCAATTTTTTTAATAAACCAAAAAGGGTGGAGATGTGATTCTCATGAGATGAGCACCACACCTCCCAAAAGGATCAGTTTCACCCCACAGGACCGGAAGACTACATTTCCCAGGAACACTGCAACAAACAACCACGCCTAGTCGAACACCTATATATATCAGTGTTAATCTACCCCCCTTCTCTTTTTTCCTTCCTCCCTCTGCCCACCCCTCCCACACTGTGGAACACTCCCTTCCCTTAATAAACAACCCTCCCATGCATGTGGTTGCGCGTCCCGGGCCTTCTTCGTCCAACTCCGCGGTACACACACCAGGCAGAAAGAACAACAGATATGATCAAGATATACTGATTGATTAAAATGTATGAAGATACTTTTTAAAAAAGAACAATTTAAAAAACAGGGCTAGCTCTATCTTAGAGTACAATATGGTTTCCTGGCCAATGTTATGGAAAAACAGGAACAGGAATTGTTATGTTCAGAGCAGACACTAGAGACTGAGTGGAGAATTAAAACTACTCCAGCCAGCAAAGACTTGTGACGGGAGCCTGTGAAGCCTGAACCCCATTCATGGGTTTCTTCCAGCAATTACAGTTGATTTCGAGTCATTTCTGACATTTTCTGGCATGGGTAGGTTCAGTTTTTTAGTTTAGTAAAAGAGCACGAGGGAGAATTTCCAGTAGCCACCATATTTCCAGAAGCAGAAACACAAAGGCCAAGTGTCCTCTTCTCTTTTATAGATTTGCTTCTCAATCCACTCTAGTTTTCTATTTCACAAAAACAGAGATCTCACCTCACAGGGTATAAGATATTTTATTCTAGAGTGAAGTATTAGCAAACATGGCCTGGGAACACAGATTCAGGTAATTAGAAAAGGCATGTTTCAACCTGGTAACAGGTCTATGATTTTTTTAAGGTAACTAAACAAAGATCAAGGTATTTTCAAAATGCATTAGTGGGAAGTCCCGTAGGTGGCTTCAGAAAAGTGAAGAGGCTCTGTTACAGGCCTTCCTTAGAGCCTATGCGGTGACATCATTATTAGGTGTTGGGTTGGTGAAAGCTGTGAGTCTGTTTATACAGTAGAAAAAGTATTTATCCCAATAATTACAAGGATGTTAGGTCAAACCCAGAGGCAGAAGATAAATGGGTATCTTTAAGGTATAAAGATACCCGAAGATAATTCAGCTCTGCATATGCCACATGCCAGCATTGAAGATCAGAGAACTTCCAATCAGTGAGCCATCCTTTTAAAATCTTTATCACAGGTGAACTTTTCCCCTGGAGATTTCAGTTGACAACTGAAAGACATATTAAATATGTACATAATGCCATTATTTATAGTGGTCCCTAACAGGGAGTGGTGGAGTTCAGAGTGCTTACCTAAAGTGTCTGATAGACTGGGTTTCATTTCTAGCATTTTGGTAAAAGGGAGAGGGAGAGGAAGAGTGGGAAGGACGATGGGTGGACATGAAGCAGCTCTCTGAATAGGGTTAGGAGAATGGGGAGGGAGAAGAGAGGAGAGGAAGTACAGATGGAGAAGGGGAAAGGAGTCAAGGGCAAGTCAGGAGGAAGGAGGCTATCACCGTTCAGTATAGTGATTAGAAGGGAGCATACGGGAGGCCTCTTGAGGGTGGGTTATTTGATCCATGGAATAGTTAGATAAAAATCTTTAGTTTAAACATTCATTAAGATGTTTTTTAAGGTAGGTCCATTCATCTGTATTTATATATATTATTTTTTCTGTTTAATAAAATACTATGAATAAAGCAACTTAATAGAGAAAAGAGAGAAAGGAATTTTTGTTTGTTTTGCTGTTATTGTTTGTTTGCTTGCTCACAGTTCAAGGCTATGGCACACTGTGGCAGGGAAATCAAGGCAGAAGGAACGTGATGCTGCTGGAAGGTCATATTACATCTGCAGTCAGAAGAGAGAAATAAATGCATGCCACTGTTCATTTTGTTTCCATTTATACAATCTTGAATCCTTTATCCTTTGTCCACAGAATGGTGCCAACTATAGTGGGTGAGTTTCTCCCCCCTTCAATTGGCACAAACAGGACAATCATGCAGATGCATACTCAGAAGATAAATTAAAACCCCAAGTGATTTTAGAGAACTAATACTAACCATCACAATAAACATAGCAAACATTTGGAAACTTGACAAACAGGACACTTTCTAATATTTGCACACAAAAACTCGTTTTCCTCAGACAAGATTACTTCACTTATACTTATTGCAAACCAACAACATATGAATTCATCATCAACAGAATATCAGCAACAGAATCAGAGAAGCATTTTACAAAACATATTGCTGGTCAATAATTAATACACACAAATATGTTTCAAAAAACCCAGGAGAACAAATCTAAAAAGACAATAACTTAAAACAAACATGGCTAAAGGATGTGAAGAAGGCACTTCACAGAAGAAGAGAAAGGAAGGAAACCTGTGCAAAGAGGGTGTTTGAGAAGTAATCTGGTAAACGGATATACATCACGCTCAGTATAGGATGCTGAGGACACAAAAAGAGGGGACTGTAGAAGGACTGAGGGTCAAGAAACCTCATTTTTTAAATATATGTTTTCATTCATCAGAAAAAAAGAAAATGGAGCAATGACTAATTGTCAAAACATTGAGATATTGCTAATGGCATTGTTATGTTTCATGCCTGGAATATTGTTGGCGTCAAGTAAATGCTATTTGTTAAATAATTGCGCCCTTCAGTTTCAAAAGTTTCTCCACTGGTATACAAAACTCCACCCACAGAGTCCCAAGAATGGATGAGGAAGTCGTGAGTGCTGACTTTTGCAGATCTCTGCCGTTGTAACTGAGGCATGGGGAGAAGATAGGCTGCGTGCCAGGTAGGGTTCCCCTTCCATTTCACTTTAGTGCTTTCAGGTTCTGGGTGAGTAGCCTAAAAAGTGTTATTAAACTTTCAGTTGGTTCTGCAACAGCCCCCCAGACCTTAGTAGGCTCCCAGACCTTAGCACAACTGACTCCATGATGGAAATACCATTCAGACTCTAAAACTCAGCACATAGACAGCACCACCAAAGAAAATTAAAACAAAGACCTAATCCATCAGAGTCCATAGTTAGGGTAAAGTCTCTAAATGTAATTGTTTCTTGCTTCTGTACTTCCACTTCTGGTTACTGCTCTTGTTAATTGAAGTGTGTCGATCCAGAACATGGTGTTTGTGCTTTAAAACTCCCCTGAGTAAATCTTCGGACTATACTGGGATCCTAAATACCCAGTGCAGTCTCTAGCTGGCTAATAAAAACTTTCTATTAGCTCAAACCCATGTATGAGCAGTCTTCTCTGGTGGCTACATGACAACATTTTTGGAAGTCCCACTGAGATGCCTAGAGAGCAGAGCTTGAGACACAGGGGGTCTCAGAGCCCCTCACAGCAGGGAAGACAGTGGCAGTTAAAGGGCCCCCAGAACTCCCTTTAATCAATTGCTGCCTCATGATTCAGAGGAGTTTGATATGACACCCAAAAGGGAAACACATTATAAAATCACCTGGTCTGTCACCTCTGGAGATAAGTCTGGTTAAGTTTCCTTCTGTTTGGATACATTGGAGAAGTCAGATGTAGCTGCTGATCCAGGCATCAGATTTATCCTCTCTGTTTTAGGTTGTCTTTACTGGGTGTCTCACTGCGTGGTTTTTCTATGTATTTCTATCAGTTCTATTTCACTGTATTAAGCAATGGCTTTCTCTAGTGTGACATTCTCCCCTACCAGTACGTGTGCATGTGCACGCACACACACACACACAGACACACACACTCAGCTTAAGACCTGTGCCCCCTTCTGTTGGGGACCTGGATCCTTTTGGCTTTGCCAGGTCACCCAGAGAAACAAACAACTCTTCCTTGTTTCCTCACTTGACTCCCATTCGCAGTCCCCAGTTTTCCGGGTCCCAGTGTGGAGTCAGAGAGGGGCCAAACCTCTCCTCCAGAGTCCCCTGCCATCTAAGCAGAATGCATACAGGAAGGGAGAAAAATTTCCCCAAGGTGCCTACTCCCTCTACTCACCGCCTTCTCTAAGCCACCCCAGGAAAGAAAGAGCAGCCCCCCTGCCTCATCCTCCCGTCTTTGGGGCCACAAAATCCCACAGCTCACCCTGTTTGGGTGCTGGGGACCTGGAATTGAGTGCACCCAGGCCGGTGGGAGGTCCCCTCCTTCATTTGACTGCCTGGGGCAAGGTAGGCCTTTGTCTGAGAGCTGCTTGGCCTGCAAGGGGACCTGACAGTCTGCCAGAGGATCTATCATTCTTTGGGGTGAGTGAGGAGTGAGTGCCCAAACCGCGGCAGCTGCCCGGTGAAGGACCACCGACATTCCACAACTCACCCCCCCCCACCACCCGCACACTTCCTGCTCTTCCTGCAGGGGTTATTCTCCCCTTCCTGCTCTTCCTGTAGGGGTTATTCTCCCCGGATACTGCCTCTCTCTTTCTGTCCCTTCCCAGCTTGCACCCAGAATCCTCCCCCCTCCCCCCGCCTCATCCTCCGGTCTTTGGGGCCACAAAATCCCACAGCTCAGCCTGTTTGGGCACTAGGGACCTGGAATTGAGTGCACCCAGGCCGGTGGGAGGTCCCCTCCTTCATTAGACTGCCTGCAGCAAGGTAGGCCCTTTGTCAGTGAGCTGTTTGGCCTGCAAGGAGACCTGACAGTCTGCCAGAGGATCCATCATTCATTGGGGTGAGTGAATTTAATTCATTGGGGTGAATTGAACTTCTAAAAGAAGACCCAAAGGGGATTATTCAGAGGAACAAATGGGCAGGCGCCAATGCAAGAATTCCTCCAACAATTTGAAAAACAACATGAAAGCACCAGAACCCAGCGAACTTATAACAGGAGGACTTGAACACACTAATCAAGAAGAAGTAGAAAAAATTGACTTTATGAAAGTAATAGAGTCCCTTAAACAGGAGGTGAAAAACTCCCTTAAGGAAATGGACGAGAAGAATAACAAAAAGTTTGAAGAATTGAGTAAATCCGTAAACGATATCCTAGGAAACCAAGAAAAAACAATCAAACAGATAATGGAAACAGTGCAAGACTTGAAAACTGAAATGGAGGCAAGGAAGAAAACACAACCCGAGGGCCAACTGGATTTGGAAAATCTATGTAAACGAACAGAGACTACAGAAACAAGCATAACCAACAGAATACAAGAGATAGAAGAAAGAATCTCAGATTCTGAAGATACCATAGAGAAAATAAATGCACTGATCAAAGAAAACAGCAAATCCAACAAATCCTCATCACAAAACATTCAGGAAATCTGGGACACAATAAAAAGACCAAACCTAAGAATAATAGGCGTAGAAGAAGGAGAAGAAATACAGCTCAATGGTTCAGAAAATATATTTAATAAAATTATAGAAGAAAACTTCCCAAACCTAAAAAAAGATATTCCTATTAAGGTTCAAGAAGCTTACAGAACACCAAATAGACTGGATCAAAAAAAACCATCCCCTCGCCATATTATAATCAAAACACAAAACATACAGAATAAAGAAAGAATATTAAGAGCTGCAAAGGAAAAAGGTCAAGTAACATATAAAGGTAAACCTATCAGACTAACACCTGACTTCTCTATGGAAACCATGAAAGCCAGAAGGTCCTGGATAGATGTTTTGCAGAAACTAAGAGACCATGGATGCAAGCCCAGATTACTATACCTAGCCAAGCTTTCATTCACTATAAATGGAGAAAACAAAATATTCCAGGATAAAAACAAATTTAAACAATACATAGCCACAAATCCAGCCTAACAGAAAGTAATAGAAGGAAATTCGCAAACAAAGGAGTCCATCATTGCCCAAAATAACTCAGACATCTAGCGACCCTTCACCAGCACATCGCAAAGAAAGGAAACACACAATCTCTACTACCAAATAAAAAATGACAACCGGAGTTAACATCCACTGGTCATTAATATCACTTAATATCAATGGACTCAATTCACCTATAAAAAGGCACAGGCTAAGAGATTGGATACGAAAACAGGATCCAACATTCTGCTGTTTACAAGAAACACACCTCAACCACAAAGACAGACATCTACTCAGAGTAAAGGGTTGGGAAAAGGTTTATCAAGCCAATGGACCTAAGAAACAAGCTGGTGTGGCCATACTAATTTCTAACAAAGTTGACTTCAAACTAAAATCAATCAGAAGAGATGGAAAGGGACACTTTATACTCATTACAGGAAAAATCTATCAGAATGAAGTCTCAATCCTGAATATCTATGCCCCTAATACAAAAGCACCCACTTATATAAAAGAAACATTACTAGAACTCAAGACAGCCATCAAACCAAACACACTGATAGTGGGAGACTTCAACACTCCTCTTTCACCAATGGACAGGTCAATTCGACAGAAACCTAACAGAGAATTAAGAGACTTAATAGAAGTAATGAACCAAATGGACTTAACAGACATCTATAGAACGTTCCACCCAAACAGGAAAGAATATACCTTCTTCTCTGCGGCTCATGGAACCTTTTCGAAAATTGACCACATACTCGATAACAAAGCAAACTTCCACAGTTACAAAAACATATTAGTAACCACCTGCATCTTATCGGATCACCATGGATTAAAATTAGAATTCAACAACAATGCTACCCCCAGAAAGCCTACAAACTCATGGAAAACGAACAGTCAACTACTGAACCACAGCTGGGTCAAGGAAGAAATAAAGAAAGAAATTAAAGTCTTTCTTGAATTTAATGAAAATAAAGACACAACATACTCAAACTTATGGGACACTATGAAAGCAGTGCTAAGAGGAAAATTCATAGCACTAAGTGCCCACTTAAAAAAAACGGAGAAAGCACACATTGGAGACTTAACAGCACACCTGAAAGCTTTAGAAAAGAAAGAAGCAGACTCACCTGGGAGGAGTAGAAGACTGGAAATTATCAAACTGAGGGCAGAAATCAACAAAATAGAAACACAGAAAACAGTCCAAAGAATCAATGAAACAAAAAGCTGGTTCTTGGAGAAAATCAACAAGATTGACAAACCCCTAGCCACACTAATCAAACGGCAGAGAGAGAACACACAAATTAATAAGATCAGAAATGAAAAAGGGGACATAACCACAGACACAGAGGAAATCCAAAGAATCATTAGATCTTACTACAAAAGCCTGTATGCCACAAAATTGGAAAATGTAAAAGAAATGGACACTTTTTTAGATAAGTACCATGTACCAAAGTTAAACCAGGACCAGGTAAATATTCTAAATAGTCCTGTTAGTCGCGAAGAATTGGAAACTGTTATCAGAAACCTCCCTACCAAAAAGAGCCCAGGACCTGATGGGTTCAATGCAGAATTCTACCAGAACTTCCAAGAAGACCTAATACCTATACTCCTTAAGGTATTTCATAATATAGAAACAGAACAGTCATTGCCAAATTCCTTTTATGAAGCTACAATTACCCTGATACCTAAACCACACAAAGACTCAACCAAGAAAGAGAATTACAGGCCAATCTCACTTGTAGTGTGAAGCGGCGGGGCTGTGTCCCGCCACCCGGCTAGCTTTACCCAAAATAATTACACGGAAACTGTATTCTTTTAAAACACTGCCTGGCCCATAGTTTCAGCCTCTTATTGGCTAATTCTCACATCTTTCTTTAACCCATATTTAGTAATCTGGGTAGCACCACGAGGTGTGGCTTACCAGGAGAGATCTTAACCTGCATCCATCTCGGAGAGGAGAAGCATGGAGACTCACTATGGCGACTGAAGCGTCTCCCCCCTCCTGCTACCCAGCATTCTGTTCTGTCTACTCCGCCTACCTAATTTTCTGTTCTCTTAAAGGGCCAAGGCAGTTTTCTTTATTAATTAACCAATGAAAGAAACATAGACAGATAACTCTCCTCCATCATTTCCCCTTTTTCTGTTTAAACAAAAAAGAAAGGCTTCAACTTTAACATAGCAAAATTACATATAACAAAACAGTTATCAAGCAAGTATTACAGTTACAATATTTAAATCTATTTTATCTTTTATCATAACTAAGGAAATCTATAACTATCTATTTATTCTTCAACTCCATCAAAGACTCCAGAAGGATATAATATTACCTAAGTAAACAAGTCATTTGTAACTTTCAAACTCTAGAAATGACAGAGACAACTCGCTGCCTAGACAGTCACCCAAAGTTCCTCTGTACCGTTGGGGCATCCATCTTCAGCCTTCAGGCCTATAGTGTCCAGCAGACTTTTTCATGAAGCAGAAAAATTCCAAAGACAGTTCAGTCACTTTCTGCTGTGTCCTGCAGAACGTCTCGCAGACTCTTTCACGAATCAGGAACCCTGAGAGACCATCTCACCTTTAGGCAAGTTTAGCAGTCCTCTTTCTGTGGGTTCCTTGTGTCCAGTTTATGCAACAGTCCAGGCAAGAGCAGTTTCTTGCCCAAATGGCTAACAAACTCCATAAGTAGCCTCTTCGATGCCCATCTTCCTCTTGAAGTAGATTGGTGCTGCCAGGAGCAGACGTGTCTCATTGTCATGAAAAACCCTAAGTTATTAAAACATTAAATGCCATATTCTGCAGTCTTTGAAAGATATGAAGAATGCCTATCTGAAATATATCTATGCACATCTAGAAAATGACTAACATGACTACAAGCTTGACTATTAATCGATGATTATCCATTAACAACCTATATTTCCTAATTATACATTACATTCTTTAAAATGAACTACAATCACAATAGCTTAATCAAAATCAGAAATACATATACATATAACAAATTGACCTTAAAATCCATACCAATGCAAATTATTCATATCTATATCATATCCCCCTTTAAATGTAAAAGAACATTATAAACAATATTTGGGAATGTGGGCGCAGTTATTTCTCTCCAAACTGCTTCCTGCTGAGTGGGGGGCGTTGTTATTTAGGTCTTTCATGGTATAACCTGTGTGCTAGGTTCCTCTCAGTTGGCAGTTGAGTGAAGTAATTTTTTGAAGATGTTCACAGCAACCTTTCAGGAGGGCGTGGTCTATCATACCATATTGGGATAGAAGCAATCCACAGAGTCTCGTCCTCTGTGAAAACAAAAGAAGAAACTCTTTTCCAAAGCATCATGTTCTTAGATCCAAATCCTGAAGTCATACCGTTAAGATGTCCATTCTGGTCTAGCCTGGCAGCCCATATAATGAAATGTTTCTCTGTACTTAGCTCCTTTACAGTCAAAAAAATCAAAGAAAACACAACAAAATACATAATCCAGACTCTCTGTGAATTTTCCATTTTTACGTGGCTTATTTTTACTCTATCACTTTACTTCTTTTAATCTATAACTATCTGTACTCTGTCTCTTTAAAGACTTTAACCTTTTTTTTAAGGCATTAACTTTATTCTCTATATTTTCTTTTTCTCTCTTTTAAGCCTACGTGAGCCATTTAAAGGCCTTCTATGTCTGAATCTTTTCTATTGTGAATCTGTAATTTTTTACTATCCAGGAGCATTTCTTAAAAGGTTAACCACTTCTTAAAATAATACGGTATTGCCTGTTTACAGCCAAGTCTAAACCTTAACTGTGCTGTTATTATGGTAATTGCGATAGACCTGTCTGAGCTCAGCACAATTCAGCATGGCGGAGCAGAGCCAGAGCTGCTACTTGCCTCAGTCATTTGGTGTCCCTGAGCTGCACACAGTTACAGGTCACAGCAGTCCACATTGGAGCTGCACTCAGCAGTTTAATTTTGATACTGAGCGTGCAGCACAGAAACTCTTTTAATCCAAGTCACAGCCGAATCTGACGCGCAGAGCACCGCGCAGTCTGAAAACACCTCTCTCTCTATGGCGGCAGGAATCCGCAAATGCTGTCCCGCTCGCCTAAGCCTGATTCCGCCATCTGCCCAGGTGCAGGCAGGGAGCAGTGAGCCATTAGCATGGTCTCAGAGTACTTTTTTTCCTGATCCCAAGCGGGCCCACAAACATCCAGTCCATAAAAGCCACTGAAATGGTTTATAGCCAGAATTTGCACTGGCAGCACAGCACCAGGAAGCTGCGTTTTAAAATGACTCAGCTTTTCTCTGCCGCTATTGCAGAAACAGAAAATCTCTCTATGGCACGTCCAGGCAAACAGCAGAAAGCTGTGTTAAACTCTCTCTCCTTTATTTAAAGCCCTCTCAGGTTAAAAACCTGAGTGGATTTAGTCACCACGTTGGAGCGCCAATCTGTAGAAGGAAGTGGCGGGGCTGCGTCCTGCCACCCGGCTGCTGGCTAACTTTATACCCGAAATAATTACACGGAAACTGTATTCTTTTAAAACACTGCCTGGCCCATAGTTTCAGCCTCTTATTGGCTAATTCTCACATCTTTCTTTAACCCATATTTAGTAATCTGGGTAGCACCACGAGGTGTGGCTTACCAGGAGAGATCTTAACCTGCATCCATCTCGGAGAGGAGAAGCATGGAGACTCACTATGGCGACTGAAGCGTCTCCCCCCTCCTGCTACCCAGCATTCTGTTCTGTCTACTCCGCCTACCTAATTTTCTGTTCTCTTAAAGGGCCAAGGCAGTTTTCTTTATTAATTAACCAATGAAAGAAACATAGACAGATAACTCTCCTCCATCACTCACTCATGAACATCGATGCAAAAATTCTCAATAAAATACTGGCAAACAGAATCCAAGAACACATTAGAAAGATTATCCACTATGATCAAGTAGGCTTCATCCCAGAGATGCAGGGTTGGTTCAACATACGAAAATCTATCAATGTAATCCATCATATAAATAAACTGAAGGATAAAAACCATATGATCATCTCATTAGATGCAGAAAAAGCATTTGACAAAATTCAGCACCCCTTTATGATAAAGGTCTTGGAGAGATTAGGGATACAGGGGTCATTCCTAAATATAATAAAGGCTATTTACAGCAAGCCGACAGCTAACATCAAATTAAATGGAGAGAAACTCAAGGCCATCCCACTAAATTCAGGAACGCGAGAAGGCCGTCCACTCTCTCCTTATGTCTTCAATATAGTACTTGAAGTTCTAGCAATAGCAATAAGACAAAACAAGGGGATCGAGGGGATTCGAATTGGAAAGGAAGAAGTTAAACTTTCATTATTTGCAGATGATATGATAGTGTACATAAGCGACCCGAAAAACTCCACCAAAGAACTCCTACAGCTGATAAACTCCTTTAGTATCATGGCAGGTTACAAGATCAACTCCAAAAAAATCAGTCGCCCTCCTATATACAAAGGATAAGGAAGCAGAGAAAGAAATCAGAGAAGCTTCACCTTTCACGATAGCCACAAATAGCATAAAATATCTTGGGGTAACTCTAACCAAGGAAGTGAAAGACCTATTTGACAAGAACTTTAAGTCTTTGAAGAAAGAAATTGAAGAGGATACCAGAAAATGGAAGGATCTCCCTTGCTCTTGGATTGGGAGGATCAACATAGTAAAAATGGCAATACTACCAAAGGCAATCTATAGATTTAATGCAATCCCCTTAAAGATCCCATCAAAATTCTTCACAGATCTTGAGAGGAAAATAATCAACTTTATATGGAAGAACAAGAAACCCAGGATAGCCAAAACAATCTTATACAATAAAGGAACTTCTGGAGGCATTACCATCCCTGACTTCAAACTCTATTACAGAGCTACAGTATTGAAAACAGCTTGGTATTGGCATAAAAATAGACCAATGGAATCGAATAGAAGACCCAGATCTTAACCCACAAACCTATGAACACCTGATTTTTTGATAAAGGAGCTAAAAGCACACAATGGAAGAAAGAAAGCATCTTCAACAAATGGTGCTGGCATAACTGGATGTCAACCTGTAGAAGAATGAAAGTAGATCCGTGTCTATCACCATGCACAAAACTCAAGTCCAAATGGATTAAAGACCTCAATATCAATCTGAACACACTGAACCTGTTAGAGGAGAAAGTGGGAAGTACTCTACAACATTTGGGCACAGGAAACCGCTTCCTACGTATAGCCCCAGCAGCACAGACATTAAGGGCAACATTGAATAAATGGGACCTCCTGAAGCTGAGCAGCTTCTGTAAAGCAAAGGACACTGTCACTAAGACAAAAAGGCAGCCTACTGACTGGGAAAAGATCTTCACCAACCCCACAACAGACAAAGGTCTGATCTCCAATATATATAAGGAACTCAAGAGACTAGACTTTAAAATGCTAATGAACCCAATTAAAAAATGGGGCACTAAACTGAACAGAGAAATCTCAACAGAAGAAGTTTGAATGCCCAAAAGACACTTAAGGGCATGCTCAACCTCCTTAGCAATCAGGGAAATGCAAATCAAAACAACGTTAAGATACCATCTTACACCTGTCAATATGGCTAAAATCAAAAACACCAATGATAGCCTTTGCTGGAGAGGATGTGGAGTAAGGGGTACACTCATCCATTGCTGGTGGGAATGCAAACTTGTGCAACCGCTTTGGAAAGCAGTGTGGAGGTTTCTCAGGAAATTTGGGATCCACCTACCCCAGGACCCAGCAATCCCACTATTGGGAATTTACCCAAGAGATGCCCAATCATATTACAAAAGCATTTGTTCAACTATGTTTATAGCAGCATTATTTGTAATAGCCAGAACCTGGAAACAACCTAGATGCCCTTCAGTGGAAGAATGGTTGAAAAAAGTGTGGAATATATACATGCTAGAATACTACTCAGCGGTAAAAAACAATGACATCTTGAATTTTGCATGCAAATGGAGGGAAATAGAAAACACCATCCTGAGTGAGGTAACCCAGGCCCAAAAAGATGAACATGGAATGTACTCACTCATAATTGGGTTCTAGCCATAAAGGACATCGAGCCTATAATTCGTAAAAATCCTAGAGAAGCTATATAAGAAGGTGAACCCAAAGAAAAACATATAGTTATCCTCCTGGATACTGGAAGTAGATAAGATTGCCGGACAAAAAATGGTAATATTGGGGTGGAGTGGGATGGGGGGAGGGGGGATGGGGTGAGAAAAGTGTGAAGTGGAGGATGGGAAGAGCTTGGGGGAATAGGATGGTTGGGATATAGGAAGGGTGGATATGGGAACAAGGAATTATATATCTTACTTAAGGGAGCCATTCTAGGGTTGGCAGAGGCTTGACTCTAGAGGGGTTCCCAGGTGTCCAGGAAGACGCCCCCAGCTAGGTCCTTGGGCAGCTGAGGAGAGGGTGCCAGAAATGGCCAGATCCTATTGCCATACTCATGAATATCTTGCATATCACCATAGAACCTTCACCTGGCATTGGATGGAGAAAATGACAGAGCCCCACATAGGAGCATCGGACTGAGCTCCCAAGGTCCCGATGAGGAACAAAAGGAGGGAGATCATGAGCAAGGAAGTCAGGACCGTGAGGAGTGCGTTTACCCATTGAGACGGTGGGACAGATCTAACGGGAGACCACCAAGTCCAGTTGGAATGGAACTGATGGAACAGGGGACCAAACCGGACTCTCTGAATGTGGCTGACGGTGGAGGAGGACTGAGAAACCAAGGACAACGGCAATGAATGTGAACTCTACAGCATGGACGGGCTCACTGTGAGCCCTAACCTTCACCTGGCGATGGATGGAGATAGAGACAGAGTCCCACATTGGAGCACCGGACTGAGCCCCCAAAGTTCTGATGAGGAGCGCATGGAGAGAGATCATGAGAAAGTCAGAACCATGAGGGACGCGTTCACCCACTGAGTCGGCAGGACAGAACTAATGGGAGACCACCAAGTCCACTTGGAATGGGACTGATGGAACATGCGACCAAATCGGACTCTCTGAAGGTGGCTGATGGTGGAGGCTGACCGAGGAGCCAAGGACAATGGCGATGGGCTTGGTCTCTACGACATGGACGGGCTCTGTGTGAGCCTTGTCAGTTTGGTTGCTCACCTTCCTGGACCTGGGGGGAGTTGGGAGGACCTTGGTCTCAACATAGTGTAGAGAACCCTGATGGCTATTTGGCCTCAAGAGGGAGGGAGTGGGGGTGTGGGTGGAGGGGAGGGGAGGGAAGGGGGAGGAGGAGGGGAGGAGATGGCAATTTTTAATAAAAAATAAATAAACTGGAAAAAAAAGAAAAAGAGCAAATTCCACTCCTTCCTCTTTCATGATTTGTGCCTGCTTTTCCACTACTAATGTGTATAACTGGAAAACTCAAAACCTATCTTTCTGAAAAAAAGTAGAAAAAATATCACTGGACCCAGATAAGGGGGTAGCTGATGGGCAATGCAACCTGGACAGAATAGATTTTCCCTTGATCAAGGAGAATTCAAACGATTTTAGCTAGGTCCTTTTTAGATGAATTAAGGCCAACTGTTAAAATAATTTCCTTTGTCACCCCACTGGCCCCAAATATTAGAAAAATTATAAAAGTTAGAGAATGTAAAGGTAGGTCCCAGTTGATGAAGAAGGTTCACAAGGTGTTTAACAACAGAGAACTGACTGGATTGATATCTTTTTCACTGTCACCTTTTCTGATGACGAGACATCATGCTTAGACACCTCACAGAATATTGTGTTACCCTCTGCGAGAATATCGCCTAGCTGAGAGTACTGCCTTGAACCAAAGATATACTTGAATTATCTCTCAGATTGATTACTCAACTAACTAGTTCAGCTACTTCCATTCAGATTAAATAATACTCAATTAACCAGGGAAAAAAATTGCAGTCCGTGGCTTAGAGAAACAAGAATCCTGGTGCCCTCTGGTCACACTGGAATACACTTCTCCTTTCTTCTATAATTTTGTTGAGTACATTTTCTGGGCCTTTGAGTTGTAATTCTTCTCCTTCTGCTACCCCAATTATTCTTAAGTTTGGTCTTTTCATGGTGTCCCAGATTTCCTGGATGTTTTGTGTTAAGAATTTGTTGGATTTGTTTTGTTCTTTAATCTGTGAGTTTATTTTCTCTATAGTATCTTCAGAGTCTGAGTTCTTTTTTCCATCTCTTGTATTCGGTTGGAAATACTTGTCTCAGTAGATTCTGTTCATTTACTCAGAATTTCCATTTCCAGTCTTCCCTCAGATTGTGTTTTCTTTATTACCTCCATTTCATTTTTCAGGTCTTGCACTGTTGATTGCTTTTTCTTGTTTTTCTTGGGTATCTTTGAGAGATTTATTTATTTTGTCTACTTTTTTGTTTGTCATCTCCATTTCTTTATGGCAGTTTTTTACCTCCTGTTTAAGGTCCTCTATTATTTTCATAAAGTACTGTTTAAGGTCGATTTCTTCTATTTCTTCTGGAGTTGGGTGTTCAATTCTTGTTTCGGGATGTCTGGATTCTGGTGATGTCATGTTGCCTTTCAGGTTTTGGAGGAGTTCTGTCATTGACGTTTGCCCATCTGTTCCTTCAAATGGAGCCAGGAGGGACTTGGTGTCTTAGACCTATCTTTGCTGTGACTGAATCTGGTTGGATCTCCTCAGTGCTGGAGCAGGAGCTATTCCTTGCAGCACAATCTGAATGAGCCTGCACCCCCTTGCAGGAATCCTCAGACCTGCCTGGAGGGCAGCCTCTCACCCCTTTGGGTGGATGGCCTTAGTACAGGAGCAGGACACTTGAATACACTAGGGAAGGCTTGGGAAAGGCAAGGAAGTGAGTACCAAAGACACCTCTGCTCCGGGAGCTGGGTGAGGGGGGCTGTGTTCTCTTCCAGGGCAGGTTGCCCCAGGGTCGCACACACTCACCTGTCCAGATGGAACTCCACTGCACCAGATCAGGGATTGCTGGTAGCCCAGGGATGCCACAGGGACAAAAGGCTCGTATGACAAGTCTTAATTCTGAATATTTTGTAGATGTGTCGAGAGTCTCTTCAGAGTCACCTGTTTCTCTTCCCTAAGTATTAAGTATGTTGATGCAGTATATTTCTCTTAGTGAAGCATTACTCACCCTCCTGGCCAAGTTTTAGTTCCTGAATTGTCTATTTTCTTAGTGGTTCTTTTTGAGACTTTCTATATTCTAGAAACAAAAAGACTATCATCTGATACACAATTTCCTACATTCATTTTTTTCCAGGCAGGGAAAATATTTTTTATATCACTGTGTACATTTTTCACTTTATGGAAATCCTAACAATCCAGTTCTTCATTTCATGAAAGAGGGTTTGTTATAGCTAAGAAGTTTGTTCCTAATCCATGATCCTGAACATTCAAATGTTTTCTGCTACAAGATGCATGTTTAGGTTGTATTTTGGATCAATTTTCTTTTCACTATTTACTGAGTGTCTGCCTGTGTGTCTGTGTGTGCCATATGCACATTTGAATGCACATGCCCACTGAGACCAGAAAAGACTGTCAGTTTGCCTGGATCTGGAGTTACAGGCAACTCTGGGCCACCATAAGGGTGCTGCCAAGTGGTCAGGTCCTCTGCAATAGCCAAAGGCACTCACAACCTTGGAGATGTCTCTCTAGCACTATGTAGATCATTTGTTCATTTTGATTGACTTTTGTATCCTGCGATATACGCTTGTCTATATTTATATCTGTCCATGAGGATGTCCACTTCTCCCATAAGAAGACAGAAAGACAGGGCATTGAAGGGGATATGACAGGGGAATACACAGCCCCTCATCCTGTGATCATTTTTACATTTTTCTAACTGACATTCAAGAAGCCTCCACCCAACCGATAGAGCAGTAATTACCTGCAGATATAATGCAAGTATTACTAAAGACAGATCAATGAAAGTTTAAAAAGAACAACAAATAAACTAGGGTCTGAAGAGATGGCTCATTCTTTAATATCACTGGATGTCTTCCAGAGGATCCAGGGTTGATACCCAGCACCTACCGGATGGTTCACAACTGTCTGTAACTCCAGTTCCAAGAGATCTCAAACTCTGGTGCCCTCCGTGGGCAGTAGGTAGCACTCATGTGGTGCACAGACTTCCCTGTGGAAAAACATTAAAAAATCAATTAATTATGACTACTTAGGAACAGAATGTTTGTAGAATCACATATTCACCTTACAATTTAATTTACTAAAAGAAATTTTAAAAGGGATTAGAACATTTCAAAAGCATTTTTATTTTCATTTTTGACTTTTTAATAACCTATTGTATATTTTTTCTAAAGGGAAAAACAGAATGCATTTAAAGACTCAAAGTATTCTTATATGTAATTTTAAAGCAATATAACTTTGAGAGCCATAAAAATCTTCCTATTTTGCCCTCTCCCACTGTCCCTCCCCCCTGCCCTCCTCACACACATTTTGCAATGACACCTAATCTCAAGTCTCTCTCTAGTCCACACTCAGGCCTTCATGCATGAGCCATCCCTATTCTATGTGAGCTTCTGTCCAAAAGATTAATAAGCTCACAACCTTTGCTTCATCCTGACTTTTCCTGGAATTCTTTTCTGCAGCCTGTTGATAGATCCAGCTTTACCAGGGTCAAGGTCATCAAAGGGACAAGGTGATCCTCAGGTCACAGTGCTGGGCTGTACCTCCCTCCCACCACCCAGAGTCCCCAAAAAACTTGGTGAAGAACATATGCGTGTTTCACTGAAGTGTCTTTGTGTCTTTGCTAAAGGCGTCCCCTCACACATGTGTGACTCTTCTGTCCCCTTCATATTCTTTTCTGTCTTTGTATCATTACCAATCAGGCACACTGTCTTCATTCCTCTAGGTTATAAGGAGTTTGGAAGACAGATGTTCATCCTCCGAGTTTGTTCCTTTTCAAGGTTGTCAATGTCAGGTCTCTTCTATGAGAAGAACAACAGGACTGCAGAGAGAACACGCAGAAGGTTGACAAGAAGCTGACATATGCCCTTGTTTCCAATATGTGAGTCATCAGTGCAACTAGTGTGTGTGTGTGGGGGGGTGTATAGGAAGGACCTGTGAGATGAACATAGAAGAGGAAGATGTCACTGCACAGCTTTGACTTGACTGGATGCAGACAGGCTACTCCATCCCTATATTCAGTACAGTAGAGTGCATGAGCGTTCTCATCTGCCTTCCTCTCCTCTCCATGAGCTTTCTCTTCTCTTACTCTGCCTCCTAGTAGAACAGGGAGAAAACTGCGAACTCTCCATGCAGAATCAGCTCACAGAGAAGAACCAAGTGTGGTGTGGTCTGGTCAGCATGTTACCAGAGCAAGAGTGACAAGATCATGTGGGACTCACCAGGTGAGTCATTTCCTCTTCTCTTCCCATCCGTGTGACCAGCAGCAGATCTGTGATACTTGTAGGAACACATCCTGTCGCAGCAGGTAGCAGCAATAGCAGCACACTGAGGAACAATGGCATTCATAGACTCCCCAGATGACTGAACCCTGCATGGGTGACTTTAAATGACCAGGACTGAAATGTAAGCCATTCCCATCAGACCATTTCCCCGAATGGGCCATGCATTACTGCAGCACAATAGCAGATAGTGCTTATTAAAACGGTAGATCAAAACCGGATCAAACCCTGGGAAGTAGGGTGTGGCATAGCCACTTCTTTCTGATGGCTGTCCATGTTAAAAAGTATTGCTAGTGGGTTTGATATTCTTTCTTCTAGCATATAGAGTCACAGACTGCTTAATTCCATACCATGTTCTCTTGTTACTGCCTTAAATATCAGTGTCTTATATGGCATATCAAATAGGCAAATCAATTCCTTTAGATATGTAATGTTTATCCAGATATTCACATACTGGCCTCTTTTGTGGGCACCGTGTTTCTGTACTGAGAAGGTAAGCAGGGTTCCTGGAGTATCATGTTAGATGGGTAAACTGTCAGGAAGCAGAGGAAAGCAGTCTTAGATACACCTGAGATCCTGCCGCCACTCTCTCCTTCCCCACAGATCTTTTTCATAGTTCTGCTCTTGGAGTTCTACATTGTTGCTCTGAGAGAGTCTTTGTGTCCCCTTCTGTGTTCTTTGGGATGGATCCTTAGAAGAAAGATCCCTGGTCCCCAGAATGCACGCTTGTGTTTTTCACTAGCATCAGATCCTCTCCATAGGCTTGGAGAACATTGCATTCTCTCCAGCAATGGAGAAGGGTGTCTATTTGCTCACAGACTAAGCACGGGGAGAGCTGAGAGGAGGTGACTCCTATGTGAGAAACCTGCAGTGAGCACTTCCTGAAATCGGGAGAGGGACATGCTCAGACTAGACCCTCTACCTGTCTTTGTCTTTAAGACGTGGTTCTTCTTTCTCTCTGTGTCCCCATGGCTCTGGCTCTAGTCTCACAGTGTGGGAAAGGGGAGTCACATGCTTGGTGTCACCTCAATGTCCCCCTTAAACAAATTGCTTTAGTTAAGTATGGAAACATGTTAACTGCACTATCAAAAGGAAAGCAGAATCAGAAAAAAATCTACTCAGCTCCCAGGACAACTTCCAAGACACACAGCACACAAGGTTTATCCTCCCTCCCCTCTGAAAGGGAGATACAGCCAGGAGCAGGGTGGGGCCTGATAGCTAGCACTATGGATAGGATGGGCCAAATTTTCCTTGGTTTCCCAAGGCAGTATTTTTTTCTTTGTGGACCAGACATGTTTAAGGCAGTGTCTTTGAATCGTTTCCATGGTAATCCACTTGAGCACATCAAAAGAGGGAAAAAGGAATCGTGTGAGACATGTAGATGTGGGGTTAGGATGATGATGTCTGGCTCACAATAAACTACTAATTCACAGAAATAAATTGATGACATGGCTGAAGGAAATGTGTGTGTGTGTGTGTGTGTGTGTGTTTGAGTATGTGTGTACCTTCACTCAATCTTCTATAATTCACGATACATAAAAAGAATCAAGGTCCGTTGGCACTTATTACTTTGTTACCTATTTTGAGGAGTATTTTTTTTTATAAAAAATATTCCTTTTTTCTGTGAAAACCTAGCCTTTAGAAAATAGAGACAAGCGCCATCTGGTGATCAAAATGTGAGTTGCAGGATTCCACAGCAACTATGGAGTTTGCCTATAGTTAAGGCTGGGGCATGACTCAGAGCACTCAGGGAGATCAGTGCCCTTAAGGTCCTAAATCTGGGGATGGTTAGAGAATTATGCAGTAAAACAGAGTGTTAGCATGTACATAGCTGCCAAAGAATCCATAGAATAATATAGAGACTGCTACTTTTCATTCCAGAAAGGATTTCTGAGGTTTCTGGGGTCAGGTCATCTGGGACCACTTGGACTCGTGTAGCTATGCTGTGTGACCATTCTTGTGCATGTTTTCTTCTGCGTACATCATGCCTACGACTCTCTTCTTAGTACCTGAGACTGCCGTAGCTGTGGAAGCTTCACATCTGACTTTTGGTAAATGTTGCCTAGTTTTTCTACATAGGGAGTACATGGAATTTCTCCTCCAGCAATGTATGGAATTTTTCTCTGTCACATTTTCCATTTAAATGGGTGTAGCATAAAGAGAACTCAGCCATTCTGCTTTCTCTTCTAGAGTATAAAGTCCAGAATTACCCCAAGACATATACTGAAGCCTCAATGTAAACTATGGAATACATACGGAAATTAGAGAAAATAAAAAGTAATTCCACTTTCTAACACTAGAAGAACATTGACTAACATGTACTAAAATTTTGTGACTTGCATATTTTCGCCAAATTGCAAAATACATGCATTCTTTTATGGCAGGGTTTGCAACATTCAAATAGAAGGACCAAGACTGTGGAATTCTTGGCCCATATTTTTGTTCTTATTTTGTTCTTAAAGACTTAGTAGCTGGGCATCTGCGCGTAGCTGCGCGGAGACCTGTGGAACACGTGTGACCAGGGCTGTGGGTGAACAGGCGGTGCAGCGGCGGGTTAACGGCAGACACAGAAAATAGACATAAAGCTTTATTAAAGGAGAGAGGGAGAGAGAGGGAGAGAGAGAGAGAGAGAGAGAGAGAGAGAGAGAGAGAGAGAGAGAGGCGCATGTGCACACGCAAAAGGGGGGCAGTGAGAAGAGAGAGAGGGAAGAGATTGAGGATTACTCCAAGAGACCAGAGGTTGCTGGGAGTGGGCGTGGAAAGGGGCGGGGACCAAAAGAATAACACATATGATGGCTCACCAGGCAAAGGTGCTTGCAGCCAAGCCCAGCAAGTTTGAGGCCTGGAACCTACTTGTTGGAAGAAAAGAACCAACTCCTTCAAATTGTCCTCTGATCTTGAACACCCTACATACCAGCACAATAAATATATACAATAAATTGTTGTTAAAACTATGAATTTTCCTACTGCTTAAGGAAGCAGTCCCTCTTCTCCCACTGTCCACACTGCTCAGGGCAGAGGTGACCATGTCCGCAGTTTCCCTAGAGCCTTTCCTTTGGGAACCCTGACCCTGAGGTGGTGTTTCACAATGAGCCTTCCATCCCTGCTCTTGCAGGGTGGGGGTAAGTGGCCACGTGGCCCCTCTAATGGGAAGAGTCTGGTCCTCCCAGTGTCTGAGATGAGCAGCCTCTCTTGCCACACACCTCCACAAGAGGAAGCAGCAGATGAGATTAAGAGAAAGCAGGGGAAAACATGGCAGGAGCCTTCAGGATTCCTTCCACACCAGGTGACAGGCGGGCTTGGAGTCCAGCCCTCTGAAGAATGTCAGAAAGCTCTGGAATTCATGGACTTCCCTGAGCTAAGTGGTAGCAGGCCTCACTATGTTTACAGTGGAAAAATCCCCACTGGCATTGTAAGATCTTAAGGGAGACACTTGGGCACCATCTATCCTGGCCTGCATGATTCGAACAGGGGTCCCTGATAAAGCTAGTGGAGAGGAATGCAAGGAAATGAGCCACGAGAAATGTCGGCAAGACAGGATTTCTGATCAAGTGGTCTCGTTTATTTCCTCAGAAGCTGTTATATAGCAAACTGGCAAAGAGGGGAAGGGAAAGGTGGGGGGGAGGGAAGGGTGTCAGGAAACTCAGGTCTGCTGAAATTCAGGTCTGGAGACTTCCCTAGGTGAGAAGTAAATACCGAGGGTCTGTGATTGTTGACTAACAAAGGAAAATGCTAATAGGTTCCGGAGCCTGGTGCCTGCAGGTCTCTGCTAGGAGGTAAGATGCTAGGCTGATTTCCTAGACCCTGCAGAGGGGATAGAGGTAAATGTTTTTCTTAACATGTGAGCTTAAGATGGCTGTAAACAAAATGCAGATCTCAAAATGCAGGTCTTTGCTTTCTGCAAGACACTGTGAGTTTGTACATGCAGAGGCTCTGGATTGGGGTGTGTGGTAGGAAATAGTCCTGCTGTTCCCACATGGATCATGAGATGTCTCCTTACTCCATTTTTAAGAGAGTATTTTTCTCACCATGAAATGGCATCGTTTAAATTTTTTTTGAAATGACATTTTTTTAATAAACAGAAATAAAAATTTTCCTCAAAATATAACAGGACAGGGAAAACTTTTCCTATTTTTCATTGGTTGTTTTTGTCTTTAGATTCATTGTAATTCTGGGGAGGAGGGCTATGTGTGTGAATGTCAGTGCCCAGCAGTGCTGGATCCCAGAGGATGGAGTTGCACATGGTTGTGAGCTTCCTGTGATGGGTGCTGGGATTTTCAGGTCCTCTGGGGAAGCAAGTATCACTCTTAATCAATGAATCATCTATCTCTTTAGCTCCCCAAGGATCAGGGTCAGGGTTAAGGTTAGGTACTTCTGTGTACCATATAGTATGTGAAGGACTGCAATTCTGTAAAAATCCATCAGCTCATTTCAGAGATAATCACTGGAAATGTAATTTCACAGAAACTTTCCTATTATGGCCAGAAGATGCCACAAACCAGAGTGTACTGATTTCTCTGTTGCCATGATACAGGAATCCTTGAATCCCCATCAGCTGCCCAATTCTCATGGCTATAGACCAACTGGCTAGATGGCTTGCGGTCCTGCCATTCTAACGTAAATCATCAGATATTACCTGCCTCCGTTTTTCGGGGGGAGTTGAGACAGGATCTCTCTGTAGCTTTGGAGCCTGTCCTGGAACTAGCTCTGGTAGACCAGGTTGGCCTCTAACTCACTGAGATCTTTCTGCCTCTGCCTCCCAAGTGCTGGGATTAAAGGCATGCTCAACCACCAGCCGGCCACCTGTCTCCAATTTTAACAGATTGTTTTTCTCACTATAAACCACCAATCTCTCCAGCTCCCCAAGGGTGGCCTACATAGTTAACTTACTTCACTGTGTTAGGAATTTATCATGTGACACGGACTGGTAGTACAACTCCTGTCTGCAGGCTCCACCATCTCATTCTATAGTGGCTTCTTACAAAAGGAAATTCCCCGTGTGTATTAGTGCCCACTCAGAAGGAATGACCCAAGGACACTTCCTTTCACCAGTGGGCCTGCTTCTTCAAGCAGCGTGACAATTAAAATATCTGACTTTCCTGTTTTAGTAAGTTGCACAAGGTTTCCATTTGCCCAAAGTCAGCTATGTACCCGAAGAGAGCACCTGTTCATGCATGTCTGAGAAGTTGATAAGTTTCACAAACTCTGGCCATGTGCACATCTGGTATCCTGGTATAATGGCTCAGACTGTATCTTGGAAGCCACTGTAGAACTGGAAAGGAAACCTTACTGGACAAGTTGTGTTTATGCTACCCCTCACTAGAGCACAATGTGGGGAGAGGAAGGTCATGTTATGCTGAAAAATTGAGAAATTTCACAATCCTCTTTGCAGAAAAATGGGGGAGCATTAATGTGGGATAAAAGGGAAGCTTTCTTTGGCTAATCTAAGTTACAACATAGACCATCCCAGGGATATGTGCCTGGCAAACACAGAGCTCAAATGTCTTGGAGTCTGGAGGTGGTGTGGAGCATTGTATAAGAATGACCCCATAGGCTCATGTATTTGAATGCTTAGTCTCCAGGGAGTGGCACTCTCTGAGAAGGCTAGGTGGAGTGGTGTCCTTGTTGGAGTAGATGAGACATCACTGGGGGAAGTGTGCCACTGTGGGTGGGCTTTAATTTCAAAATCCTATGACAGACCCAGTGTCACTCTCTCTTCTATGGATAAGGAAGTAGAACCCTCAGCTACTTCTCCAACACCATGTCTGCCTACATGTCCCATGTATCCTGCCGTGATGATAAGAGACCAACCTCAGAAACTATAAGCAAGGCATGTGAATGCTTTCTTTGATAAGAGTGGCCTTGCTGATGGTGTCTCTTCACAGTGATAGAACAGTGGCCACGTCAGATGGCGTTTCCTAAATTCCTGTGTGCTCAAGGTCTTTAAAGTTTCAGTATACCCAGGTGTATCCATGAAGAGGGCCAAAAGGGGACTTCTGTCTTCTGAAGAGCACATTATTTTAGATCAGTAACTTGACTGGCCTCCTGCTCATCCCAAATGTCACACAGTAATCTCTTCTATTAATGACTGAGATCGTGTAACAGATTCTAGTCTATGCACGTATGAGTATTCAACCAGTCCCTCTTCTCCCTCTGCAGCTGATGCTCCCTCTGCAGCTTCTGATGGGGCAGAGGAAATCCCTTATAGGACGGTGGTAGTTTGAATGAGGATGGTCTCCATAAGCTATATGGTTAATGTTTCGATCCTAGCTGGTGGATTGTTTAGGAAAGATTAGGATGTGTGGCCCTATTGGACGAGGTTTGTCACTGGGGGTGAGTTCTGATGTTTCTAAAGCCCTCTGCCTCCTGCATGTGATCAGGATGTAAACTTTCAGTTATTCCTACAGTGCCCTGCCAGGCTGCCTGCTGCCATTCTGCCCACAGTGATGGTAATGGACTAACCCTCTGACACTGTAAGCAAGCTCCCAATTTAATGCTTTGTTCTGTAAATTCCCTTCGTCATAGCACCTCTTCAAAGCAATAGAACAGTAGCTAAGACAATGTCCTGTGCCTATCAAGGGACTTGGGGTTCCTGCTTCTTTTCTTCTGCATTATCCCTTCTTGTAGGGCTCAGGGGATAATTTCTCTATCAATATCAAGATAGTGGCTCTAAAATGATGGGGAGGTATAGAAAATACTTTGAAGATCTTTCTGAAATGGAAAGGGGACCCCGAAGCTTGTTCCACATTGTAAGGGTGAATACATATTACATCTGAGCCATATGCAGACCATATGCATGGAAGCATGGCAAACATACCACAAACTCCAGGTTGTTCTTGGAATTCCCCAGCAAGCATCGTGCAACACAATGCCAGTGACTGACCTGGACACAACTTGTCTGTCAGAACGTGATCTGGGGGCTGTACCATAGCCTTCTGGAGAGGGGATGGAAACTCCAGGAAATCCATCCATCCCAGTGTCAGGGGATTCAATGTGATCACCACATACATGTTCTCTACAGAGCACCACTCTGTATCCAGTGTGCACTGCCCACTTTACACTCAGGGAGGATGAAATGAGTTGTGGAGCACTAGATTTGTGGCACTCCATAAATGGAACAGCTCTAGTATATGTGCCAAGTTTTCAAACGAACTAAATTGCATTGCTCTTCCATAGAGTATCAGCCCTTTTAAAGAAAATAAATGTAGGCATGTAGTTTTGCTGCCACCTCGTGGCAGTAGTTGGAACTACACCTGTGAGAGTCTTGGGATAGGTGGGAGGGGACTTTACCTCTGGAGATAAGGCAATGTTTTTTCACCTCGGTACATTTTCCTGGCACATAAAACCTGACATCTTAGTTACATCAAATGTAAACCTGAGATTGGAGACCAATCTGAGTCTAAGATTAACATAAAGCTGCCTCATTAAATAAAGACGGTGGAGCTCTGTGTGTAAACACACACACACACACACACACACACACACACACACACATATTCACAGAGCATCAGAGTTGATTACATTTGTCTGTTTACTTTATTGCTCCAGAAACTTAACACAATGACTACTTCTGAAGTATGGGAGGATATAATCCTTTATCAAATGTGCTAGTGTGGGTTCATGCTTATGTGTGTGCGTGCCTGTGAGTGCATGTGCAATTTTGTGTGTGTGTGCGTGTGTGCGTGTGTGTGTGTGTGTGTGTGTGTGTGCATACGTGCATGTGGTCAGGGGACAGAAGACAGCCTCGGGCATTGTATCTCAGGTGCCCTCCCCCTTGAAGTTTTTCTTAGACAAGGATTCTCACTGTCCTGGAACACTCAAGACAGGCTAGGGTTGGCTGGTCAGCACACTCCAGGGATGGGCTCACTTCCACCTCCACACACAAGCATGTCCCGCCACACCTGTTACCTTTCCTGCTGTAGTTAGCTTCATTTTCTTATTAATGCACTCTGGGGATGGAACTCAGGGCCTCATGCCCGCAAGGCCAGCACTTTACTGATTTAGCTGTCTCCCCAGCCCTGCTTTTACCAGCTGGAGCACAAGTATTTTCTCAGTTTACACTTTAAAGTACTTTCCTTCCTGGAGACAAAATTTCAAACACCACACCAAAGCACATGTAGTACCATAAGGAAATTGGTGTCTGTGGCTGGTCTGATTCTTACTCCTAAGGCACAGGTCGGTCTGCAGGGAAATCTCCTGAGAATGAGCTCTGTAAGTAGAGTCCCAGCAGCCATTTTCTGTGACTCTTGCTCTATGTGGTGGTGAAGAAGTCACTTCCCCATTTAGGGGATGGTAATCTTTAATGTGTCTGTGCAGGGGCGCACAGGGCTGTGCCGGGCATCCAATGGAAAGAGGATGACTTCCCATGCTAGAACTAAGCTGAAACATTCCCACAGTGAATGGAACGTTAATAATCCTGCTTTCTACATTGTGTATTTACTCCAATTCTCACAGAGCAGCCCAGCCCAGCCTGGGACTCTTCACCTTCCTTCCTCAGCCTTCAGAATGTTGGCCTCCCAAGTTTACCACACCGCCCCAGCTCAAGTATTCAGTTTAATGTAAGCACATTCTTAATGCTAGTTTTCTTCTTGGCCAGTAACATTTTCATTCCATTTTCTACATGTGTGTTGTTGAATTCCCAAGAACTAAGTAATTTTATGATTATTTTCCTGGTAAAAATTTATTTTATAATGACCCACATCTCTTGAAAAACCATGTACTCTAAGATTCCCATTCTAAGAAATTTAGCATTTCTGAGATATTTCTGGTTTTTGTTTGGTTTTCATTTTGAGGCAGGGCCTCTCTATGCTATTCAGGCTATTCTAAAACTTCTTAGCACTAATGATCCTGTAACCCCAGTGTTCAAATAGCTGGAAGTGCACGCATTTGCCACATAACACTGATGAAAACTCTTCTCATTACTGCCTGGCACTTGATCATTTTTCTTTAATGTTTCACAACAATTATTTTAATTTGTAAATAATTTTAAGGGAAAGAATGCACATAACTTAATAATTATTATGTTGTGTATATTTCTGTGTTATGTACACATGAATCCCGGTGCCTACAAAGGTCAGGAGAGGTCACTGCTTCCTGGAGCTGAGTTTAGTCCATCATGGATGTCGGAAATGGATGCTGGAAACAGACCTTGATCCTCAGCAAGAATAGAATGCACTCTTAACCACTGAACCATCTCTCCGGCAAGACTGTAGACTGTTAAAGTCCGTTAGCTGTTTTAATGTTCATATATTTTAAATTCCACTGTGTTTTCCCCATGGTTCAATAACCTGGATCTGATGCTTCTTTTTTCTTGTTTAGATTTTAGTTTTACATTTAATTATGTATGCCTGTGTTTCTGTCTGTCTGTCTGTCTGTCTGTCTGTCTGTCTGTCTGTCTGTCGGTATGCACATGATTGGCAGAGGCATTGACTCCTGATGAACCTGGAGATAAAGGCGATTGTGAGCTCTCTGTCATGGGTGCTGGGAGCCATACTCTCATAAACAGTAATGACTCTCGCGTCTTTTTCCTCCTCCCTCTACGTCTTGAGTGCTGGTGTTACAGGTGAGGGCGAACATGCCCAGAGTGTCAAAGAACCCAGTGCAATTTCCATCCTAGGCAATCATTCTACCACGTAAGCTACGTAACCAGTCCCCATACTGTGGCTTTTTAAATTCATCAATGATTTCTTTTCATGGTATAACATTCTATTTTTTTCAGCTACCAGAGAAATCAAGAATATAGCTGGGAATGTCCTGCACAACCAGGGGAGCAATAGCAGTGTCGAGGGACCACTTTTAAAAATCCCCAAATGTGCTGCCACCACATTTGTGAAGAGCTTGGAACAGGGATCATCAGATGCTGGGCAGATCTAAGTGCTGCAGCAGCATCCTCGAGTCCAGCCTCTGGCAAGGACATCATGTTCCTGAGAGCAAGTCTCTGCCAGCAAACCTACCTTAGATCCCCAGCTTCCTCAAAGGTCAGCAACAAGGGACTGGAAGCTGCTGTTGTACTGACTGTGGTTGTGTGTGCAGAGCAATGACCCAGACCCTGCAGAAGAATCACAAAACAGGAGAAAGGTTGGTCAAAAGATCAGACACATCCTTCAGCTGAGTGATGAAGATATTAAAAAAGAAAATTTGGAAATATAGCACAGTGTGTGGAGATAGAAATGATGGGGAAAGAAGAACGGGCTTCACTTTGCACAGAGATGTGAGTGTGAGTATTCTGATGTGGGGCTGCACCTCCCTAGGAGTATGGGGACAATGATGAAGGGATCCCAGACATATGTGAGAAGCTGGATTCTGTGTTTGGATGTCTGTAGACCAGTGGTTCTCAGCCTTCCTAATGCTCTGACGTGACTCTTATTACAGTTCCTCATGTTGTGGTGATCCCAACCAGAAAATTATTTCTGTTGCTACTCCATCGCTGTAATGTTGTTACAGTTAAGAATCGCTATGGAAATAGTTTGGGGGATAGACGTTTGCTGAAGGGGTCACAAGTCACAGGTTCAGAACCACTGTTTTAGTGTCAGAGAGATGTGGGACCTTCCTAGCCCCAGCAACTATGGTTCCCTGAGCCAGGATGTCCTGGACCCATTTTCCAAACACAGGCTGGGCATTTCTGTGAGGAGAAAACAGAGCCCTGCTTCCCACTCTGTGAAATGAGAGCATCACACTGCTCACGTGCTAATTTGGGGGGTCTTTAGTGATAATACCTGCTTTAAATAGCAGTCAGAAGTCCCTGTGTATATGTCAGCCTAATGAAGTGTGCAATTGGCGGCGGGGCTTGGTGTGTTTCAAAACAAGCATTTGTGGTCTCTGTGTAGTCCTGGCTGTCTAGGTATTACAGGCTGGCCTTAACTCAGACATCCAACTGCCCCTGTCTCACGAGTGCTAGGATTAAATGTGTGCACCACCAGCACCTGTCAAAAATACACATTTCTAAAGGCAGTCTTCTTCTGGAGGAAGAATAGGGACAAGCGGTAGCTGCAGCACCTAGAGACTGATTTCAGTTTGACTCTGCCTAAAACCTACTCACTTGCTTCATCTGTAAAACTGCCAAGAGCAGTACATGCTGTAGAACAACCATTTTCAAAATACATGAAACGTTGGGTTCGCTTTTCATTTGACAAATGTAAACATTCTTATTCTTTTGAAAATTGTTCTACAGTTGTACTTTGAAAAGTTTACATATGAAAATTATTCATCAACTGACACGTTATCAAATTGCTAAGTTTTACAATAACTAGTTTGGGTATTCAAACTATCCTGTGTCAAAAACACGTGGAATACCTGATGTCAGTAAACGGAACCACTGTGTCTCCATATGGTCAGACAAAACCAGAGGTGTTAGAGTGGATGTCTCCATAAGGCAAATGCACAGCGCATACAGGTACTATCTGCCCTCTCCCAGACAAGGCTGCAAGGGGCAGCTCTCCTGCTGATCACTGCAGCATGGCTTCATCCCTCTTTCATACCACTTCCATCCCTCCCCTGTCTTCTGAAACATCTCCACTGTCTCCACACACTCCCTCATCTCACCCTCCTCAGGCCTTTCTCTGTGCAGTCACCTTCCACCAAAAGGAATGAAATCACGTCAATTCCATAACTCACCTTCCACACTGACATATAATCCAAATGTCATACACATTGATCACAAAGGATACCACTATGCGAATATATGGATATATACATGACGGAATTGATGCATATGTGACATGCCATGTAGCACACTGGTATTTACAGGAGTAACAAGAGAACATTGCAAATAAAAACAACTCTGAGATGCCATCTTATACCTGTAAGACTGGCCAAGATCAAAAACACTGATGACAACTTATGCTGGAGAGGTTGTGGGGAAAAGGGAACACTTCTGCATTGCTGGTGAAAATGCAAACTGATACAACCCCTTTCAATATCAGTGTGGTAATTTCTCAGAAAATTAGGAAACAACCTTCCTCAAGACCCAGTAATACCACTTTGGGGTATATATCCAAAGGATGCTCAATTGTGCCACAAGGACATGTGCTTAACTATGTTCATAGCAGATATGTCTTTTTCATAGCCAGAACCTAGAAACAGCCTAAATGTCCCTCGACCGAAGAATGGATAAGAAAAATTTCATACATTTACACAGTGGAGTACTACACAGCAGAAAAAAATTAATGACATCTTGGATTTTGTAGGAAAATGGATTGAGCTAGAAAACATGATTTTAATGAGGTAACCCAGACCCAGGAAGACAATTATCACATGTACTCATGCATAGGTGGGTTTTAAACATAAAGCAAAGAAAACCAGCTTACAAACCACAGTCCCAGAGACCATAGACAACAATGAGGACACTAAGAGAGACTTACATAGATCTAATCTACATGGGAAGTATAAAAAGACAAGATCTCCTGAGTAAACTGGGAGCATGGTGACCTTGTGGGAGGGGTGAAGGTGGGAGGGGAAAGGCAGGCAGGGAAGCAGAGAAAAGTGTAGAGTTTAATAAATATCAAAAAGGATTATTAATATTTGTGTATGATATTCATGTGTAGCTATACATGCCACAGTGGGCATGTAGAAGGCAGAAGCCAGCCTTGTGGAATTGGCTTTCTCTTTCCTCTTTTCCATGGGTTTCAGGATCCCAACTCAGGCTGTCAGGATTGTACAGCAAGTGCTTCACTAGGAAACCATCTCACTAGCTGACATAGATTGGTTTTTATTGGATATGTAGCAAGTTTGAAACAAAGTATTTATTGCTGTACATACATACATCACCTCATTAAATATGTTTACCAACTCGGTAAGCTCAGTATTAGGATTCTTTCTTGGACCCTTTTATATAAGAAAGGCATGAGACGCCAAGAAGTAGACTGGTTGTCCAGGACCATCTTGCTTGCAAGTGAAAGACCTAAGACTCGAAATAAGTCCATCAAGTCAAACATGGTGGTGCATGCCTGGATTCCTAGCATTTAGGAGAATCAAAAATTCAAGGCCAGTTTTGGTTACACAGCAAGTTTGAGGCAATCCTGGGTTACATAAGACCTGTTCTCAAAAAAACAAAGGCAACAAAACAAAAGCACCGAACCAAAGCAAAAGAACACAAAAGTCCTGCTGATTCTTGAGGCCAGGGCAAATCATCTTCTCTCCTGGGAATGATTTGGTGAGTGCTCTAAATTGCTTTAAGTATTGATGCACCACGTCATGCTGCACCTTTCTTCCACTCATATAACATATTAAAGACATTATCTGAGTATTTTGTGTTAATACACAGTATCTCTCTCTATTGCTTACAAATGTATACCAAAAATGTAGTATCTGTCTTGCCATCTGCAAAATATGTTCAGATAAGCTAAGTGACTTGCTTAAGTCCACATAACTACTAGAGATAGATCTAGGATTCAAATTCAAATCTAGGGCTGCTGACACAGTCAAACGGAATCATCTGCTTTCTAAGTAGGACTTCTTGAGTCATGTGGAGTAGCTGAGAAAGGGGACCTGAAATATATTCAATAGGTAATTTGGGGTGACTTTAAGAAAAGTTACCTTGAGTGGATTTCTGTCACTGCTAGGTAACAATGGGGAAGATAATGAGCTACGTGTCAGAATGGGCGGGTGCTGGGCTACAGCCGGGGTCTCTCCCAGGCATTCCGAGGCAGGCTAGAGAGCAGGAGGCAGGCACTAGGCCTCGCTCAGGCGGCCTCAGGGCAGCAGAGGCGACAGAGCCCAGCCAGTCCTCTCCTGGCTGGACCACCAAAGCCTAGTGAAGAAAACTGAAAGTCCAGGTTATTGGATTTCAGTACTATGTCATAACAGACAGATAATCCTCCACTTTTTCATCAAGATGGAAAACTCAGATTCTAGCGATCAAGGAAATGACCAATCTGCAGCACAGCGCAGAAGGCAAATGGATACACTGGATCGGGAAGAAGCTTTCTATCGATTTGTAAATAATCTGAGCGGAGAAGACTATCGACTTATGAGAGACAGCAATTTGCTAAGCACCCCAGGTCAAAGTACTGAGGAGGAGCTTCTCAGAGGACTACAGCAAATTAAAGAGGGGCCACCGCCACTGCCGCCGCCACAGAGCTCAGAAGAAAATAGACGTGGAGTCTCTTCAGATGACCTGTCCAATGGTGAGTCCATAATAGATTGGTCTAACTCTGTCAGCCAGACTGGCAATACAACAAGAAGTGGTCAGAGAGGAAATCAGTCCTGGAGGGCAGTGAGGCAGACTAACCCAAACAGTGGTGATTTCAGATTCAGTTTAGAGACAAATGTCAACCGTAATAATGGAAGCCAAACCCCAGAGAATGAAAATGAACCATCTGCTACTCGTCTTAATGTAGAAAACATGGACAGAAGTAGCCAAAGGCAAATGGAAAATTCAGCATCTGACATATCATCTGCCAGAATACCTAGTTCAGAATGCAGTTCTGCTGTAGCATTAACAGAAGTGCCATCCACCAGAGGTCGGAGGAGGGCAAGAAGCCGGAAACCGGAACACCAGAGAAGAACCAGAGCCAGAGCTGAAAGAAGTAGGTCTTCTCTGCACCCAGCAAATGCAATTCCACGAAGATCTCATCATAGCATGTCATCTGAGACTTTTGAGCACCCTTTGGTAAACGAGATCGAGGGAAGTTCTAGAGCTCCTCGCCATGGGACTTTGAGACAGCACATAACTGGACCTGAGTTGCTAGGTAGAGGTCTTTTTGCGGCCTCTGGGTCAAGAAATTCTGCAGCTCAAGGGACAAGTTATTCAGACACGGATACCAATGGTGAAGCGGCAGGATCTGGTCAAAGACCTCCAACCAGAGACCTTCAAGTCAGAAGGGGTCTGCTGGGAGAATACCCGCAGAGAGAGAGCATAGCTAGCAGAACTCGGTCAAGGTCTCAGACCCCAAACAACACGGTCACTTCTGAAAGAGAAGATGGAGGTTTTATACGCACCTTTACACTTTTGGGTCGTGCAGCTGGGAGAACCTATGTGAGTAGAGACGGGTTTTCCACTCTTACAATCTTTGATCCTGGATCAAGGGAAACTACAACTGTTCCGATTCAAACCAGGCTAAGGCAGAGATCGACAAGTTTGGGTGAGCTTCCATGGAGTGGAAGACCTTCCGATGGTTACAGTTCAGAAACTCTCTCAGCGATGTTTGAAGGAGGAGGTACTGAAGCAACCCGACTTTACCCCTTTCGTGACGACCTCCTACCTAGTGGACTCACCAAAGAATGGATTGATAACTTAGCAATGAGAAGTTTCGGTGAAAACGATGCATTGACGACATGTAGTATTTGCATTACAGAATATACAGAAGGCGACAAAATTCGTAAGCTACCTTGCTCCCATGAGTACCATGTCAACTGCATCTACCGCTGGTTATGGGAGAATATCACCTGTCCCATTTGTCGCAGGTCTGTCTTATCTTCTGGGAACAGAGAAAGAGTCGTGTAATGAGAACAGAACTCTCCAAGCTGTATTGCTGGAATAGTGATGGGCAAGGGGAAATTGCTTGATTTATCTCCATGTATTTGAACAGTGCTTAAATATAAAGTCACAACCTGAATCGAGTCATTGCTTTCTGAGAGAATCGTGTCTTTTCTCTAGTTTCTCTTTCAGGATAGAAAGAATATTTCAGACACCACGTGCATGTGGACCCTTTCGAATAGCACTTCTATATCCTGGGTTCTGTAGGATGAATACAAGTACTTTTAGTGGGAGTTGCTTTTTCATTTTACCAAGTCCATGACTATTATATATTACTAGTGTTGCAGACCTTAAAGATAAGGCTGTTCGTATAGGTGTCAGGTGTACAATGAAGAATGAAAATCTTTTTCCTCACCAGTGTCCAAACACCTAGTCTTGCAAAAGACTTTACATTTCAATTTGTATCTTTGCACTTTTTCTTTATTACAGAAAGATTTTTTTTCTTTAAGGCCTACTTTGAACTTCATGCAGTAATAATGTTGGAAGATTACATTGTTCAATGCCTAAGGGGAAGTACTAAATCTTGAATTTCCTTGAATATTTCAATTTTTTAAATCTGCTTACTAGTGTGAAGGTTTTCAGTGTTTTATTTTTATTTTTTGAGGTTTACAATGTTGAGATTTATTAGTACTGAAACCAAGTTGAACAAGTTAAAAAATGGCAGGCTATTTGCAGTAACACTGAATAGAGCTGTTTTGGGAAATTGGAACCTTTTCCCTGAAAATAACATGTTAGTTGCACCACTATGATAATGGAGGTGGCGTTGGGGAGAGGGAGGAGGCTCACACGTTAGTGTTGGGACATGTGATCGTACAATTGATAAGGAAGGGTTCCAGGAGATCCTCAGTCTTTAGGGACATGATTATCAGAATCCATCCAAGGTAGGAAAATGCTTAGCTCTGTTACCTTAAGCAATGTTTTTTTTTCTTCCTGCAAAAACTTTATTTCTGTGCACAGTATTCTCTGCTTTTGTCAATGTCTTATATTTATGAAGGGTTAACATTTACACATTTTGTATTTAACCACCTGCTTCTATGACTTTAAGTCAGTTCTTCAAATCTTCGTTATAAAAAAGTCAGTGTTGCAAATGACTGTTAAAGGCCATTTCTAACTGTTTGCTAGAAGGCATTGGCCCCTTGAAGTTGACCTTGTTTTTTCAACACATGGAGGTGATGTTTTTAATTCTTTTGTGAAATAAAAACATTTGTAATCTGCCTTAGTTGATTTTTTAAAAAATGTTTTTCCTGACTGGCTTCCCTGTCACACTCTTACCAACAGTGTGCAGGACATGGAAGCCACGCTTGAGGAGCACTTAGGGTCTTAAGACGGTTTTGCTTGTTGCTCTCCAAAGTATTCTCTCTAAACCTTTGTAACAGGCAGAGAGCTCACATGTGGGGGTGTCTGCTTTTCCCCTTCAGTACAGTTCATTATGTTTATGATCAATAACAGTGCTGTAATTGAGTTACCTAGTTAATGGTTCTTTTCAGAAAACTGTTTTTAAATGTACATTGCTGTATCATGCTTCATTTGGCAAGGTCTGAGGAAAGAGTATTTCTAAGTCACAGTTTAAGCAAATAAAAACAGCTGTGACCTCAAAGAAAAACAGAAAATTTACCTTGATATTTAGGTCCATTGTCAAAGGTAATATTTGTTTCAGTGACTGAAGCTAAATAAGCTGTTTCCAGCAATGCCTGTATATCAGTGTTGAGAAAAAATGGGATTTATATTAAGAATTCCAGGAGGCCAAGCTGTTTCTGGCTTGTTGATACATCATGGAAAATCATTGTTCCTCTTTTCAGACCAAGTAACTTTCTAGTTACTCAGGAAGATCAAGAAGACATGGGTCCTTTGTTGTATTACTTCAATTCTTTTTCCATGTCTCACTTTAAGACTCTGTACTATGTTTCTCCAAATGTTCTCTCTGCACATTCGAAGGAACAAGTAGGCTGAGAGAGTTCGTGAGGTAAAGCCATTAAAGCTGCTGCCTCCTTCCGACCCTGACATTTCTCTTTCCAGGAAGGCATCCTCATGAATGGTCCCCTGAGAATTCTTGAAGCCAGCTTGCTTTCACACCTTGTATTACCATAAGCTATGCATGTACCAGAAAATTCATTTCTTCAAACTTTATGTCTTCATGTCTGTTGCTTATATCACCTTTTTCTGCTTCAATAACGTGGATATTTATATATTAATCTCTTTAATCCAAAATTCATACCTCCAAAATGCATAATGAAAAAGAGTCAACCATCTCAGTCCTGATCAGGCCTGATCTTGCTTACGTTCTGGGATCAGGCATGTTCAGAGTGATATGAATTAAATGAGAAAATTTCTAAATAGCTATACACTTGTCATTCCAAGACAACTATACATTATGATTTTCATTTTCATCTGTTCAAAAGGCCTGATGTATTTCTTTTTCCTATTGGGCTGCAAGCTCATTGATGCTATCTCCGATCCATAATACTGTAGTATTCGAGATGTTCCAACAAGTCCATTTTGGCTGCTGTTGTTATGTATTTCGGTTCAGAGACTCTAATGTTGAATAAGAAGCTGGCCTCAAATTTGCAGCAGTCCTCCAGACTCAGTCTCTCACAACCTGGAATTCAAGTTGTGGGCCATTCCCTCTAACTCCCTGTTCTGGTTCCTAAGGCTTAGCTCTGATTTCCAACTTTAATTTCCTGTTTGATTCAAAACTGTCCTCCTCCTTATTCTCTCTCTGTGTTCTTTGTATTATTCACTTGATGGTCTTTAGCATTGTGGCCTTGAAATCGAAGGACAAAAGAGCAAAACCAGTGGAGTAGTTTCCACCTCTTATCAAATTTGAAATGGAGCTGGCTACAGAGGGATACAGTGGAGAATAAAACCTCAAAATGTAGCCTGTCCCTTGTATTTCCCTGCTGCTTATTCCTCTGATGGCTGTGATTCTTTGTCTTCAACTCTGTGCCTTTTCTGTACACTAGGTGGGGTAGGAGTGGAAAACCAAAGGTCCCTATCTCCACCAGGACTCTGCTTTCTATATCTTTTAGGTAAGAATCTCAAGGAGCTGGCTGGAGAGAAGACTCATTGGTTAAGAATACTGCCTGCTTTCCTAAAGGTCCTGAGTTCAATTCCCAGCAACCACATGGTGGCTCACAACCATCTGTAATGAGATCTGTGATCTCTTCTGGCGTGTAGGCATGCATTCAGGCAGAATACTATATGCACAGTAAATAAATCATTAAAAAATAAAAAGAAACTCAAGAATCATTTGCTTCTTCTTTAGCTGACAATCCCATCATTCCCTCCTTTCTAGAGTTCTCCACCCCCAAAGGGTAAATGGCCATTCTGCAGCACAGAACTAGTGGCTGAGCATGTGCTTATCACTGCACTGCTCCAACAGGGTGGCTGAGCTGCATGTCTCACTCCTGTCCTATTCTAGGGTCTCTTTTCCAGTGGCACACTGAAGTAAACTTACCACAACTCATGGAAGCTACTTGAGAACATGTCAGAAAATACATTAGCATAATGTCACAATGGAGGTTTCAAACTGGCCACAGTGGACATGCTTTTACAACAGAAGTACTTCAGTTGAGTTGTTAGTCAGTTGCTAGAGCAGCATGGCCTTCCTTTGGCAAAGAGAAAGGAGGTGGGGATAGAGATCTTCTATGTTCCCCAACATTACAGTTCTCAATGGGCATCCTCTATTCTGTTTTAATCCAACTTTGGTGTGTGGTTGGAGTGGAGGTGAAGGTAAGATCAGTTCAGTTGAAATGGAAAGTCATGTAACTCTTGGGGAGGTGTCCAACTCCAGTAACCAGAGCCGTTAGACTGTTAATGATACCTATGTACTGTTTTAGAGTAACAATATACCAGGGGCTTTATAATTAATGTTTCATTTTGGACATGAGAGTGTTTTAAAATTTTCCCATGTTAAAAAATGATGTAAAGAACATACTTATACATGCATTTTCGTGTTTGGTGAAGTAACTCCTCAATGAATGTTGAGAATGATAATGATGAATATTATGATGCTGACTAGCTGATGACTAGTGTGATTAAATACATCCTGTGACAGTCACCTTGCCTATCAGCTTTAATGCTAGTAGGTAGACATGTATCCCTAGGACAAAGAATTGGAAGATTCCCATCAGGGGAACTTGATTGGCTTAGGGAAAAAACATATAGATACTAAATTTTAGGGTCTTCCAAAGAAATGGCTAAGTAAGACCCACCAGTCAATAACTGCTCCAACACACACACACACACACACACACACACACACACACACACACACAGAGTTTTCACTTTGAAATAGAAATAAATTATTAAGAATAGTGAAGCATTGGACAAAAGCCTTTAGCAAAAGAGATAAAAACACAGAAACAAGGAACTTAGAAGAAACAGAAATTAGACATGAATAACTTAGAGATCAATGTTCATAGCGAGAAACATAGGTGTACTCTTTCCATGAAATATATGCTGATCCTGGAAACAAAAATGATCATTCTAAAAACAAGAACTTGTTCTGCAAAATTCAAACTACAAGAGAAGAAGGATTTGTTATTTTGTTTGTTTGTTTTGCTTTATTTAAATTCAGTAGAGGATACATTTATATCAAGTTCTCAGAATACAGTACAAAAGGGAGGAAAAGAGATCAAAATATGACAATTAGAGAGCCAAAATGACCTATGAATTTCCAAAAGTAGAATATGATAAAACACATGGGAATAATCAATGAGATAAAAAAGAGTTTTCTCACAAAACAATGCTTCCACTTGGAGTCCACTCATTACACAGTACATTGACTATGTGACATGTGGAGGCACATTATCACAAAACTAGAATAGCAGAGAAGTCAGTGGAGTCTTTGCTCCATTAGACAAAGGAGTGGTTAGAGGACCTAGGAAACAGAGCTTCTAACATGAGAGGCTGGATTCATGGATTACGAACATTAGTGATTAGCTCCAAGTTACCAATGATGCATCAGTGTCGCAGTAAGAAAAGAAATGAAAGCACTCCCCCTTGTGCTCATTTCACCAAGAGCAAGTTCAGATTTGAATTCCCACTTCCTGTATCTCTGTCCTCTGTCTATTCAGATTAGAATTCCCTACTTTTTGCATCTTCTGTTGTCTGTCTAGGAAGATTTATCCCTGGCTTCCTGTGTCTTCTGTCCTCTGCGGATCTGTACTTGTGAATCCGTCTGTCCCTGTGTTTGTGTGTGACTGTATCTTCTGTGGGTCATGTATGCTTGTCTGCCTGTGACTGTGTGTGTCTGTTCCTTACATTTGGCTTTGTTCTGTATTTACTGAGCAGCGCAAAGAACATCACATAGGGAAGGAATGGGAAACTTTACAGAAATCTTTAACAGAGTTTTGTTTTTTTTTTTTTAACAAGGGATTAAGCTACTGGCTCCAACTGGCTCCAACTGACCCACTGAACAAGCAGTGCTTCAAACAGCATTGTTTATCAGCCAATATCCTGAAATGGATGCTTCTGATCTCCGATAGATTTTAGAAGGTTGTTCTCAACCTCTGTAATTGCCTTTGTTGTCATGCATTGTTCTGGGGCAGAGGCATGGAAAAGAACATTGTTTAAGACTAGGTCTGCATCAGCTTAAGTTATAAAAGTTGATTACATGGGAAATCCGAGGCAAGTAAGGTCGGTTGCAACATTCTTCTCTTAAAGGCAGGCTGAGCAAACAGTCTGAGTACACAGTAGGTTAGCAGTCTTAAGTCTTCTGTGACCTCCAGGTATATTATTAACTCTGGTCATGGGGTCCAGCAGAAGTTCCACTCACAGAATGTACTCAGTAGTTTCAAAGTATTGCATCGCCACAGCTAGAAAAAAGAAAACTCCCAGGAAGTGGGTGAAAGGTGATGTCAGGAAAACAGCTGTGTTGTGGGGTAGAGACAGAGACTGGAGGGCTCTGGGAAGATGACTTTGGGAGGGACGGAACGATGAAACCTTCAAATTACCTGGGAGATGGTCCATATTGGGAAGCACTTACAGTCTGTTTTAGTTAGGGTTACTATGGCTTTGATGAAATGTCATGGCAAAAGCAACTTGAGGAAGAAAGGGTTCATTTCACTTACATTTCCATATCTTAGTTCATCATTGAGAGCAGGTAAGGCAAGAACTCAAGCAGGGCAGGGACCTGGAGGCAGGAACTGAAGCAGAATCCCTGGAGAAGTGCTGTTTAGTGGCTTGCTCCTCACGACTTGCCCAATCCTCTTGCTTACAAAATCCAGAACCACTCGCCCAGGGTGGCACCACCCATAATAGGCTGGGCCCTCCCACATCATTTACTAATTAAGAAAATGCCCTACAGGATTGCCTCCAGCCTGATATTAGAGGATTTTTTTTTTTCAATTGAGGCTCCCTCTTCTCAGATGACTCTAGCTTGTGTCAAGTCAACATAAAACTAGCCAGCACAGGCTCCTTTTAGGTCAGCCTACTAATGATAGGCACGTGCACAGATGCACAGGCACACACACACATATACACACACCAGCACTAAACTAGTGAAAAAAGAAGTAATCTTTAACTCTATGAAAAGATATATACAATATAGGGAAGGGTAATAATCATCATATTTCCTACAACAAACAAATAAGAAATGCCTGAAATTAAAATATCAAAAAATAGTGGCGGGAGACATTAGTCATGAAAGGCACATTCCTCTATCAGGGGGCTGCGGTTTGATTCTGAGCATCCATGTTAAGTGGCTCGCAACTGTCTGTAACTCCAACTGCAGGGAGTCAAGCAGCCTCTTCTGGCCTCCATAGGCAACTACATTCATGCACATATATCTACTCCCCAACAGACATGTGTATACTCATATGATTAAAAATATTAAAAATGAAAATTCAAAGTTCAACAAAAAGGATTAGTAAGAACTTTTTCATTCTCCTCTCTTCACACATTTTATTATTTTTGTAACTTAAGTAAGTTTTTAAAAAGTAAACAAATTATCTTTTTTATTTTACATATCAATAACAGTTCCCTCTCCTTCCCTTCCTCCGATTCTCTCCACCTTCCTCCCACCCTACCCTCATCCATACCTCAGAGAGAGTAAAGCACATTGCTTTGAGAAAGGACCAAGGCACTCCCTACTATATCTAGGCTGAGCAAGGTATCCATCCGAAGAAAATGGGTTTCAAAGATTCAGTACAAGCAGTAGGGATAAATCCTGATGCCACTGCCAGTGACCCCTCCCTTCCAGTCTGCCCCAGATGTACAACTATCACCCACATCCAGAGGAACTAGTTTGGACCTATGCCTGGCAGAGGCAGATAGATCTCTGTGAGTTTGAGGCAGCCTGGTCTACAAAGATAGTTCCAGGTCAGCAAGGGCTTAAAAAAAGTCTTGAAAAACCAAAAATAAGTAAATCAATAAAGTACCCTCTAGCAAGATAAATTCTACTTTGGGAGTTTAGGGTTAAATGCAAAAACAAAAACAATCAAAAATATGTATGATTGTGACTTAAAAGACTTAAAGATTGAGGGAAGGGGGTTGTTGATAGTTGCTTTTTTCAGTATAGAACTCCTGGGTACTATGGGTTATTACAATCACTTTCAATCTTCAGTCACACTAATAACAGAGTTTTATTGTCACTTCCTTTATTCTTGTAAGCCTTTGTCATTAGTAGTCAAGAAAGACATCTGTCCCAGTCTTTGTCCCTCTGATATTTCAATCCAGCATTGAAACAGGCCACAAGATATGGGTTTGTTTTTTGTTTGTCTGTTTGTTTTGGTGTACATAAGCTCCTGGTGTCTCACACTGGATGGAGTCTTCTGCTCTGCTAAGGTGTCAGTACTTCTGTTTCCAGTACTAAAGACTGAATCTCCCTGATGGCTGAGGCACTGTATTTCTGAACTCTTGATCAGAATCTAAATGACAGTGTGACAGCTATTCTTGTATTTCAACTTGTTTACATCTGGAATGAACTAAAAAACCAAGCAGCTGCACACACCTGTGAGGGATTTTTCTAAATCAGAATATTTGCGGTAGGAAGACCCACCCTAAATCTGGGCCACACCATGTGGTGGCAGCCTATATATAAGGGTCGTGGAGGAAGGAAACTTTTGCCTTTTGCTTGCTGGCCCTCACACTCATGAGCAAGCCTATCTATCCTGCTGCTGAGCCTTTCCTTCACTGATACTGGAGCATAATTACTTGGTATGTCGATGTATACTAAAGACCAGCTGAGACATTTATCCTCGTGGGCTCAACTATTAGACTCTTGGAACTTGTGTCAGAAGACAGCACTTGTTGGACTAGCTAAACCATAGCCTGTAAGTCAGTACTATATACATTCTCTCAGTTCTCCTCTAGAGAACCCTAACTAATATAGACAGTTTAAGCCACCACCCCCCCCCCCGTATACTTTTCCACTTCTGGAAAGAGACACACTCCCAATATACACTATCATCAACCACCCAGAGTTTAAGTCCTGCTTTATTACTTCATTTGGATTTTTTTTGTCCCATTTAATTGCAAGCTGGAGTTACAAACAAGAATCGTGCATAGGACCAGTCTGATTGTAATCTAAAGCCTAGTCATGCACAGTCCAGGCCATCTTTCTGATTCTTCACTTTTGTTTTCTGTTGTTTGTTTTGTTGTTGTTGTTTTTTCAAGACAGGGTTTCTTGGCTGTCCTAGCACTCACTCTGTAGACCAGGCTGGCCTCAAAGTCACAGACATCTGCCCGCCTCTCTCCCAAGTGCTGAGACTAAAGGTGTGCACCACCACCACCTGTATCTTTCTGATTCTTGAGTGCAGTAGAGATTTTGTAGGATGGGGAAATTTTATAATGTGATGTGGTAGCCCATTTAACTCCAGACTCTGTACAAATAATGCTTATTTGGGGTGTCTCTTCTCTCGCTTACAATCTCCTTTGGCACACTACCTAACCGCTATGACTGAGTATTTTTATTGGTTAAATGGTAAAAGAAAAATAGTGGGGACCTTCTAAAAATATTGTCTGAGGGCTAAATGAGATGAGAAATTTGTCACATTGCACAGTGTCTGGTGCACAGTAAACATAGGAGAGCGATGAATCGTTGTCCTTATTCTTCTTACTTCTCTATGAAGTAAAGTAGTTCCTTCCTACCTGAGGTACTAGTATAAAAATGCCCAATAAAATTCAAACTCTTTGTTATAATCCAAACCAGAAAATACAAAATATAAAAAGAAGCCCAACATTAGTAAAAATTAGTATTTTTATCACACTTGCAAAAGGAAAGCTGCTTTTTTAAATTCCTTAACTTTATCTCTGTGTGTATATTTATATATGTGTACATACAAACGTGTATACATTTATACCTTTGTATTGTATAAATCAATAATATATATTTATGAGTGTGTATATTGGTATGGTAATATACAAATGTACACATGTTAATATGTATTATTAAACACATATGATATATACATACATTAGTATATATACATGTATAAACATTGTACATGATGTCATCTCTAACTTTGTGGACAATATTCATACTTATCCTGGGACGGATTGGATATGCTTGCAGTTTCTCCGTGTATATCTGGCCCCTGCTGGTGGCAAAACATATTAAATTTGCTCACATTTCTTTCTGAGGTTTTGAAAACTATCATGAAGTATGCATGTTCTAAATCTGAAGCAAGAGACAGATCATTAAACTATAGTTCAGGATTTCTTTCAGCTGCACTTGTCCTTAAAACTCTGTTCAGATGGCACACACTTGCATGCCCCCACCTCACACACACACAATGGAGGGGTTGTTAAAGCCCTGAGAGAAAATAGTGGCTGTATTAGATTGGTTGTCTAGATAACAGCACAGGAGTCTCTCCTTTTAGTAAGTCAACAGTGCCCCAGAGCTTATTATGTTAGGGAAGGCAAAGCCAGATCAATTAGGAACCAAGCAAAGCTGAAGAAAACACTTGAGGTGCGGACTGGCACTGGTGCTTCAGCGGTGACTTTGATCCAGAAAATATTTTCTAGTGTGAATTTCTGTGCAAAGTCCTTCAAAGCTGTATTAATTAGGCAGCAAATTGTGTTCATGTTTTCTTTTAAAGCAAAGACAATTTGAATGACTCTAAATGCCTGCTCCAGCAAGATTTTATAAAGAGCAAGGCAAACACATTTTAATTGAAAGATAATCACAAATCTCATTTGGATCACTAGGCAACATCTGGTCTGGGGAAATGGAAAGAACATTTCTCATCTTGGTGGCTTAAGTAATTGTTGGAATAAACCTTCTATTAAATATTTAATCAGAAAGTAATCAAATTTTTGTTACATTGTGTTTATATTGCTTCATGTATTTCTGTACTTCTTCTGTTTTCAATTTACCTTCTTAGTAACTGTGACTGTACTGAGGGCCACTCCATTTCTCCAAATTTTCAAACCAATTCAGCCTTATCTCATAGGATTGGGAGTCAGATCTTGGGCTTCCAGAGTGTCTCCCTCGCCACAGCCTTTTAACTAACATCATCACTAAATAGTGTATTTAAGAAAATGTGACTAAATAACACCAGTTTCCATGGTTGCAGAGCTTCTAGGAAGGGCCTCACCTTTCTAGGCTTGGCTCTGTGATATACTCCCAAACATGCCTGATTTCCCTTTCTCTTTGTTGGGCAATTCTGGCTATGCTATCTCCGCTACACCTGCCACATTGCCCAAAACCTCGAATAACATGATCTTCTGCATATCTGACAAGTAAACACAATAGCATATTGTCCCAGTAAGTAATTCCCTGCACCCATCAAGTGCTCAACACAGAAGATGGATGGTTTTAGTGGGGCACAGAAAAGAAGAAATATTTTGGTTGTAGGGGTTATCTGAGAAAGCCTTAACTTGTGAGCTTATTAACTCTGTTACGATAATTTGGGAGATAGGTTTTGCTATTTAAAATTTCTACCTTCTGAAATGTGATTTCCCTCTGCCATAGAGAACCCCGTATAGTGAGGAACTGATGTTTCTTGTCAACAGCCATAAAGAAACAAAACAGCAAACAATCAAACAACAGAAAGTCCCTAAATTCTCCTAGCAATCATGCTAAATGAGTTTGGAAGTAGTTTCTTCCTGTCTTAGATAGGGTTTTTATTGCTATGGTGAAACACTGTGACGAAAAGCAGGTTGGGAAGGAATGGGTTTATTTGACTTAAACTTCCACATATACTCCATCCCTGAAGGAAGTCAGGGGAAGAACTGAAAACAGGGCAGAAACCTGGAAGCAGGAACTGAAGCAGGATGCATGTAGGAGTGTTTCTTACTGGCTTGCTCATCAGGACTTGCTTAGCCTGCTTTCTTATATACCCCAGGACCACCAGCCTAGGGATGGTACCATTCACAATGGGCTGGGGCCTCCCCCATCAATCAGTAGTCAAGAACATGCCCTACAGAAGGATCTTTAGGAGGCATTTGGATTTGAGTTTTGTGCATGGTGATAGATATGGGTATATTTTTATTTTTCTACATGTTGAAATCCAGTTATGCCCACACTACTTGTTCAACATGCTTTCTTTTTTTCATTTGATATTTTTGCTTCTTTGTCAAAGATTAGGTGTTCAAAGATGTTTGGATTGATATCCGGGTCCTCTATTTGCTTCCATTGGTCCTCCTGTCTGCTCTTATGCCTATACCAGGCTGTTTTCAGTACTGTGGCTTTGTAGTAGTGTTTGAAGTCAGGGATTGTGATGCCTGGGGGCTGATGGTCCTTCTTTGGTAAGTCAGTGGAGATTGGAATTTTGGCTGCTCTCACTGGATGCCTCCATCTGTCCAGTTAGTTTCAGATCACTAAACTTTACCAAGTAAAGTTTATTATTCTTAATCTCTAAATCCTCTATGTTCCAAATTCTATTCTCCTGTTATGCCATTATCATTTTTTTAAAAGTAGCACATACATTTTGGGTTTAATCATGACATTTTCACACACACACACACACACACACACACACACACACACATACAGACTCACATACATACACACACACACACACACACACACACACACACACACACAGATACAGACACAGACATGCATAACCACCTGTAGAGATAGGGTCCCTGTGTGGCCAACACACTAGCTATGTATTCATTTCATTGCCCGGGTTGGCCTCAGACTCATAATTGTCATGATTCAGTCTTCTGAGTGGAAGAAGTACAGACATGTGTCACATGCTTGGGTTACTTACATGTTCTTTACAATTATTTAAAATGTATTGCTCATTATACATGTTTGAAGGATAGGCTTTTAATTTGAAAATATTTCCCATTAACTTGATTGACTTTCTCTAAGAATGTTTCATGGAGAATTAGATTGGTTTTAGTTTTCCCCAATTGCTCTTTTCACCCACACTAACATTAAGAATACCTCTAGCATCTAAATATTGTAAGGAATTAGTTTTAAACTTGGCAGATGTTTAAGAATTCTTAACATTTACATAAGCACCCTTATTTTTTTCTCTGTGTTTCTGCCTTGTGAAGATTTTGATCAGATCTAGAAGTGAGGCAAAAAGAAAGGGGAGTATACCATTTATTTAAGCATTGTTGAATCTGTCAGAATCCCTGACTGTTAATGACAAGCTATTTAGATTGTTACTGTAAGCATTCCAACTGATATTCATTTTCCTTAACTTAAGCAAAAGTCTTGAGGGATATGGTATCTTGACTTCGGAACTGGCAGCTATTGGACTCTTTCTTGCTGCCCTGATTGTCTTGAGCAAAAGGACTGCCAAAGAACCAGACAGGCTACCCAAATACCAGTCCATAATGCTGTACTGCTTGGCATCCTTGAAAAAGAAAACTACACAGTAGGGAGCTAGGGAGGTGGCTCAGTGGGAAAAGTGCTTGCTCTGCAAGCCTGAAGACATTCATTTGAAACCCCAGAACCCAAATAAAGCTGGGTGTTGTAGCCCACAGGGCAAAAGCTATGGTCCTATGTTGGAATGGAAGGTGAAGACAGGAGATCCCAGGAGCTTTCTGGCCAGTTAGCCTAGCATACACAGAGGTGAACAACAAAAAAAGAGACCTGGAGCCAGTGAGATGGCTCAGCAGTTAAAAGCACTTCCCATGTAAGCCTGATGAATTTAATTTTATCCCTGGAATTCACAATGGAAAAAGTGAACTAACTTTCAAATGTCTTTTGACCTCCACATGTGAGCCATAGTATTCATGGCCCACAAAAGCCAAATCCCCAAATAACAAATAAATAAGATTTTTTTAAAAGGAGACTCTGAGTTCCATAGGTGTGCTGTGCATGTATACACCTGCACTTATATTCATACAGATAAATCATACATACACACATAATACACACTCATACACACATACACTTCAGAATATATAAAATTCTCAGAAAAGTCAAGAGACAGAAAGGAAGAGAAAGGAGAGAGAGAGAGAGAGAGAGAGAGAGAGAGAGAGAGAGAGAGAGAGAGAGAGAGAGAGAGAGAGAGAGAAAGAACATGGACTTGGGTAGATAGGAAGGTAAAAGAATTATGGAGGAGTTGGGGGAGGGAGAAGATATGATCAAGATATATTGATTAATAAAAATGTATGAAGACACTTTTTTAAAAAGAACAATTTACAAAACAGGGCTAACTCTATCTTAGAGTACAATATGGTTTCCTGGTCAATGTTATGGAAAAACAAGAACAGGAATTGTTATGTTCAGAGCAGACACTAGAGACTGAGTGGAGAATTAAAACTATTCCAGCCAGCAAAGACTTGTGACGGGAGCCTTTGAAGCCAGAACCCCATTCATGGGTTTCTTCCAGCAATTACAGTTGATTTCGAGTCGTTTCTGACATTTTCTGGCGTGAGTAGGTTCAGTTTTTTAGTTTAGTAAAAGAGCACGAGGGAGAATTTCCAGTAGCCACCATGTTTCCAGAAGCAGAAACACAAAGGCCAAGTGTCCTCTTCTCTTTTATAGATTTGCTTCTCAATCCACTCTAGTTTTCTATTTCACAAAAACAGAGATCTAACCTCACAGGGTATAAGATATTTTATTCTAGAGTGAAGTATTAGCAAATATGGCCTGGGAACACAGATTCAGGTAATTAGAAAAGGCATGTTTCAACCTGGTAACAGGTCTACGATTTTTTAAAGGTAACTAAACAAAGATCAAGGTATTTTCAAAATGCATTAGTGGGAAGTCCCGTAGGTGGCTTCAGAAAAGTGAAGAGGCTCTGTTACAGGCCTTCCTTAGAGCCTATGCGGTGACATCATTATTAGGTGTTGGGTTGGTGAAAGCTGTGAGTCTGTTTATACAGTAGAAAAAGTATTTATCCCAATAATTATAAGGATGTTAGGTTAAACCCAGAGGCAGAAGATAAATGGGTATCTTTAAGGTATAAAGATACCCGAAGATAATTCAGCTCTGCATATGCCACATGCCAGCATTCAAGATCAGAGAACTTCCAATCAGTGAGCCATCCTTTTAAAATCTTTATCACGGGTGAACTTTTCCCCTGGAGATTTCAGTTGACAACTGAAAGACATATTAAATATGTACATAATGCCATTATTTATAGTGGTCCCTAACAGGGGGTGGTGAAGTTCAGAGTGCTTACCTAAAGTGTCTGATAGCCTGGGTTTCATTTCTAGCATTTTGGTAAAAGAGAGAGGAAGAGGAAGAGTGGGAAGGAGGATGGGTGGACATGAAGCAGAGAGAGAGAATAGGGTTAGGCGAATGGGGAGGGAGAAGAGAGGAGAGGAAGTACAGATGGAGAAGGGGAAAGGAGTCAAGGGCAAGTCAGGAGGAAGGAGGCTATCACCGTTCAGTATAGTGATTAGAAGGGAGCATACGGGAGGCCTCTTGAGGGTGGGTTATTTGATCCATGGAATAGTTAGATAAAAATCTTTAGTTTAAACATTCATTAAGATGTTTTTTAAGGTAGGTCCATTCATCTGTATTTATATATATTATTTTTTTCTGTTTGATAAAATACTATGAATAAAACAACTTAATAGAGAAAAGAGAGAAAGGAATTTTTGTTTGTTTTGTTGTTATTGTTTGTTTGCTTGCTCACAGTTCAAGGCTATAGCACACTGTGGCAGGGAAATCAAGGCAGAAGGAGCATGATGCTGCTGGAAGGTCATGTTACATCTGCAGTCAGAAGAGAGAAATGAATGCATGCCACTGCTCATTTTTTTCCATTTATACAATCTTGAATCCTTTATCCTTTGTCCAGAGAATGGTGTCACCTTGAAAGACCCCTAAAACCTCTACCCAAAGACAATAAGCTAGCAGCAGTAACGCCATTTTGCAGGGCTTGCACAAACAGGGCAGATGAAAAGGTTAGGGCCCTTAGGCACCAAAAAGATATCTGTGGTCAGACATCTGGCCCCAAAAGGGGAATAGAAAGTCCCTGGGACCAGTTCCACACCCTAGATAGGGCCAAGTTAGCTATTATCTGAGTCCCCTGCATGTCTCCAAGGTGAACCCACCACCCTATTTGAATCCACCAGTGACAACCCTGTAACCAGGCATCTGCTTCTGTTCACACGCTTTTGCTTCTCCTACCCTATATAAGGGGGGTCACCTTGCCTAGCAGCGCACAAGTCTCCTGAGTGACTTTGCCGCCCGCAGGTACCTGTGACTACCTAATAAACCTCTTGCAGTTTGCATCCGTGGTCTCGGCTTGATCCTTGGGTCCCAGGGTCTCCTTCTGAGGGAAGGTCCTCTTCGGGGGTCTTTCATGTGGGGGCTCGTCCGGGATTAGAGACCCCCACCCAGGGACCACTGACCCACCATCGGGAGGTAAGCTGGCCAGCGCCCTGTCTGTGTCTCTGTCAGTCTGAGTCTTTTGTCATTCTGTTACTCAGTAAGATTCGATCGGATCTATCAGTATCTGGCGGGCCGGGGAAGGAGCTGACGAGCTCGGACTTCTCCCCCCGCAGCCCTGGAAGATGTTACAAGGGTGTCTGGAGCCCGATTTTTCGGGGCTCAGCCCGTATCAGAAGGATACGTGGTCCTGGTTGGAGAAGAGGGATCCGGACCCTCGGAGTCTCCATCTGAAATTTTGCTTTCGGCTTTACGCAGAAGCCGTGCGGCGTGTCTGTTTGGTCTGTGTCTAATTGTTGGATTTTTGTGTCTAATTCTAACCTACCTCTCTTTTGAAATTATGGGACAATCATTAATGACCCCCTGGAGTCTCACTCTAGATCACTGGGCTGATGTCCGGGACCGAGCCGACAACCAATTGGTCGAAGTTCGAAAGAAGAAATGGGTGGCTTTTTGCTCATCCGAATGGCCCACTTTCGAAGTGGGATGGCCACGAGATGGCACCTTTAATCTTGAAATTATTTCACAGGTAAAAGCACGAGTGTTCAATCCAGAACCCCACGGACACCCAGACCAAGTTGCCTACATTGTCACTTGGGAAAGCCTGGCATACGATCCCCCGTCCTGGGTCAAGCCATTTGTCATTTCCAGCAAACCCCAACCACCCCTTACTCCTCTTGCCCCCACGGCACGCCCTCCTCCAAGAAAACAGCTGCTCACTCCCCTTCTCCCTCCCCCCTCCCCAACTCCGCCTCTTCCTCCCTATACCCAACCCTCCTTAGGAAAGAGAAACCTTCAAAACCCTCTGCAGCACCTCCTGTTCTTCCCTCGAACCCTGATTCTCTCCTCATCGACCTCCTGTCAGAAGATCCCCCTCCCTATGTAGCTCCGGAAACCCCAGAGGGGCCAGAAGCAGTGGCGGTGGCGGCAGGCGGATTGCCCCCTCAGGAATCTCCGGCTCCCTCACCTATGGGCGGACGACTGAGGGGCAGACGTGAACTGCCCCCAGATTCTACCTCTCATGCCCTTCCCCTGAGAGGGGGTCCAAATGGCCAACAACAGTACTGACCATTTTCAGCCTCTGATCTTTACAATTGGAAACAGCACAACCCTCCCTTTTCCAAAGATCCGATGGCGCTAACTAATCTAATTGAGTCTATTTTAGTCACGCACCAGCCCACTTGGGATGATTGTCAGCAGCTCTTACAGGCTCTGTTGACCTCAGAGGAGAAACAGAGAGTTTTTCTGGAAGCACGGAAAAACGTCCCGGGTGACAACGGACGCCTGACCCAGCTACCAAATGAAATCCATGCGGCCTTCCCCTTAACACGCCCAGAATGGGACTTCACCACCCCTGCAGGTGGGGGACATCTACGTCTTTACCGCCAGTTGCTCATAGCCGGTCTCCGGGGGTCAGCACACTGTCCCACCAATTTGGCTCAGGTAAAGCAGGTAATACAAGGAAATGAGGAGACACCCTCAGCATTTCTAGAGAGACTTAAGGAAGCATACAGAATGTATACTCCCTATGACCCCGAGGACCCTGGACAAGCCACTAGCGTATCAATGTCCTTCATTTGGCAGTCCAGTCCAGACATTAGAAGCAAGTTACAGAGACTAGAGGGTCTACAGGGATATACTTTACAGAATTTATTAAAGGAGGCAGAAAGGACTTTTAATAAAAGAGAGACTCCAGAAGAAAAGGAAGAGAGACTATGGCAGAGAATAAAAGAGGCCCAGGAGGAAAGGGACAAAAAGAAAAATAAGGAACTAAGTAGGCTGCTTGCCACCGTAGTTCAGGGACAAAATAGAGAGGGAGGTAGGCTGGGAGACCAAAAGGGGGCCAAGGTGGACAAAGACCAATGTGCCTACTGCAAGGAACGAGGACATTGGGTCAGAGATTGCCCCAAGAAGCCCAAGGGACCCCGGAAACCTAGAACTCAGACCTCTCTCTTGACATTGGAGGATTAGGTAATTCAGGGCCAGGAGCCCCCCCCCCCCGAGCCCAGGGTAACTCTTATCTTCGGGGGGGCAACCAGTCACTTTCCTAGTGGACACCGGAGCCCAGCACTCAGTCTTGACCCAGACACCGGGGCTGCTCAGCAAGCGATCCGCTTGGGTCCAAGGGGCCACCGGTGGCAAAAGATACCGATGGACGACCGACCGGAAGGTTCAGCTGGCTACCGGTAAGGTGACGCACGCCTTTCTGCATGTTCCGGACTGTCCCTATCCCCTATTGGGTAGGGACCTCCTCACCAAACTAAAAGCCCAAATTCATTTTGAGGAAAAAGAGGCCAAGGTAACAGGCCCAAGTGGCGGTCCTCTTCAAATCTTAACTCTCCAGCTGGAGGATGAATATAGACTTTATGAGCCCCCAGGGCACCAGACAATTGACATGACCCCTTGGCTCAATGACTTTCCACTGGCATGGGCCGAGACGGGGGGGGGGGGGGGGGGGGATGGGGCTAGCCTTGCAACAGTCCCCAATCGTCATTCAGCTAAAGGCTACAGCTACCCCCGTCTGTCTCAATTAAACAGTATCCCATGTCTCATGAGGCATATCAGGGTATAAGACACCACATAAAAAGACTATTGGACCAGGGCATTCTTACTCCCTGCCGGTCGCCATGGAACACCCCACTCCTGCCCGTGAAAAAGCCAGGAACTGGGGATTATCGGCCCGTATAGGACCTGAGGGAGGGTAACAATAGGGTGGAAGACATACACCCTACGGTCCCTAACCCTTATAATCTGTTGAGTACTCTGCTGCCATCCCACATCTGGTACACAGTGTTAGACTTAAAGGATGTCTTCTTCTGCTTGCGCTTACACCCTAAAAGTCAGCACCTTTTTGCCTTTGAATGGAAGGACCCAGATCTTGGACTTTCGGGTCAGTCAACCTGGACCAGACTCCCCCAGGGATTCAAAAATAGTCCTACCCTCTTTGATGAGGCTTTACACCGGGACTTGGCAGATTTTAGGGTTCAATACCCCGCTCTGATCCTCCTCCAATATGTTGATGACCTCCTCCTGGTAGCCGATTCCGAGAAGGAATGTCAGGAGGGCACGAGAGCCCTCCTACGGACATTGGGGCAGTTAGGATATCGGGCTTCAGCTAAAAAGGCCCAAATATGCCAGCAGCAAGTCATCTTTCTGGGATACCAACTGAGGGACGGACAACGATGGCTGACTGAGGTGCACAAAGAGACTATCACCCACATCCATGTCCCTCAGACACCTTGCCAATTGAGGGAATTCCTGGGGACAGCGGGATTTTGCCGCCTTTGGATTCCAGGGTTCGCAGAAATGGCTGCACCTCTGTATCCTCTCACCAAACAGGGGACAATGTTCAAATGGGAGGGAGAACAACAGGTGGCTTTTGAGAACATTAAACAGGCCCTGCTGACCTCCCCAGCATTAGGCCTCCCATAGATGAGAGACAGGGCTATGTGAAAGGGGTCCTAACTCAGAAACTAGGCCCCTGGAGGCACCCTGTAGCCTACCTATCCAAGAAACTCGACCCTGTCGCATCTGGATGGCCGCCCTGTCTGCGAATGGTAGCAGCCATTGCCGTCCTTACCAAGGATGTGGGTAAATTGACTCTGGGTCAGCCATTGACCATCCTGGCACCCCATGCAGTGGAGGCCTTAGTCAAACAGCCTCCAGATCGCTGGCTTTCTAATGTACGCATGAATCACTACCAAGCCATGCTCCTGGACGCCGACCGAGTGCAATTCGGACCTGTGGTTGCTCTCAACCCCGCTACCCTGCTCCCCTTGCCTGAAGAGGCAGAGCAACATGATTGCCTCCAGATCCTTGCGGAAATGCACGGGACCAGACAGGATCTGACGGATCGCCCTCTCCAGGACGCTGACTACACCTGGTACACCGATGGTAGCAGCTTCCTGGAAAACGGGGAGAGGAGAGCGGGGGCAGCAGTAACTACGGAAACAGAGGTAATTTGGGCTGAAGCCCTACCAGCGGGTACCTCAGCCCAGAGAGAAGAACTCATCGCATTGACCCAGGCGCTCCAGATGGCAGAAGGTAAGAAGCTTAATGTCTATACGGACAGTCGATACGCCTTTGCCACTGCTCACATACATGGGGAAATTTACCGACGGCGAGGGTTGCTGATCTCAGAGGGAAAAGAAATTAAAAACAAGACTGAGATATTGGGGCTGCTTAGAGCCTTATTTTTGCCTCTCAAATTAAGCATCATGCACTGTCCTGGCCACCAAAAGGGCCATAGCCCAGAGGCAAAGGGAAATCGATTGGCAGATACAGCCGCCAGGGAAGTTGCCCTAAAAACCACCAACATCTCCCGAGCTTTTCCCCTGACTGACAAGGGAGACACACAACTACCCCGGTGCACATGGCCCTATAGTCAGGAGGACATTGATCTCCTAAAGAAAATGGGGGCCACCTATGACCCCAAAGAACAACACTGGATTTTTTAAGGAAAGGCTGTTATGCCCATGAGGCTCACCCATGAACTGTTAGAACACCTACATAAATTGACCCATCTAGGAACCAAAAAGATGAGAAGGAAGCAGAGGCAGGCGGATCTCTGTGAGTTCGAGGCCAGCCTGGTCTACAAGAGCTAGTTCCAGGACAGGCTCTAAAAAAGCTGCAGAGAAACCCTGTCTCGAAAAAAAACCAAAAAAAAAAAAAAAAAAAAGATGAGAACTCTCTTGGAGCGACAGGAGATTGGCTCCTACCTACTGAACCGAGATGAGGCCCTACAAGAGGTGACTGATAAATGTAAAGCCTGTGCTCAAGTAAATGCAGGCAAGTCCAAGCTCGGACCAGGGATCCAGGTACGGAGACATCGTCCCGGTGTGCACTGGGAAACTGACTTCACTGAAGTTAAGCCCGGCCTCTATGGCTATAAATACCTCCTGGTGTTCATGGACACCTTCTCAGGATGGGTAGAAGCTCTCCCCACCAAACATGAAACAGCAACGGTGGTGACAAAGAAACTCCTGGAAGAAATCTTTCCCAGGTATGGAACGCCTCAGGTCCTGGGTACCGACAACGGGCCCGCCTTCGTTTCCCAGGTAAGTCAGTTGGTGGCTAAGCTTTTGGGGATTAAATGGAAATCACATTGTGCATACAGACCCCAAAGTTCAGGGCAGGTAGAGCGTATGAACAGGACAATTAAGGAAACTTTATCCAAATTGGAGCTTGCAACTGGCTCTAAAGACTGGGTGCTCCTCCTGCCGCTGGCCTTATACAGGGCCCGCAATACCCCAGGTCCCCATGGATTGACTCCCTTTGAGATACTGTATGGGGCACCGCCCCCGTTTATAAACTTCTTTGATTCAAACATTGCTGGTTTCGCTAACAGCCCCTCTCTGGAAGCTCATTTGCAGGCATTACAGATCGTACAGAGGTCTGGAAACCACTCGCTGCAGCCTACTGGGAACAACTGGACAAGCCGGTGGTGCCACACCCTTTTCAAATAGGAGATACCGTGTGGGTCCGCCAACACCAGTCCAGGAATTTGGAACCTCGGTGGAAAGGCCCTTACACCGTCCTCCTGACAACCCCAACGGCACTGAAAGTTGACGGCATCACAGCCTGGATCCACGCCTCCCACGTCAAGGCAGCCCACACCACCGAGGAGGCCGAGCCAACTGCGACCTCATCATAGAAGATCCAGCACACCCAAAACCCCTTAAAGATAAGACTTGTTCGGGGAGACTCTTAATCCTCCTTATGGGGGTCTTACTGGGAATAGGGGCAGTCGCCCTGGGACAGAATAGCCCTCATCAGGTTTACAATGTGACCTGGAGGATTACTAATCTCATGATAGGAATCATGAGATTCCACTTCCATGATAGGCACATTGACAGACGCCTTTCCAAACCTCTACTTTGACTTCTGTGACCAAGTCGGCTCAACCTGGGACCCCTCGGACCAGGAACCTTTTCCTGGCTATGGTTGTCATCACACAGGGGGACGAATTGGGACCCGGATCAAGGGATTCTATGTCTGCCCCGGTCAAGGCAAAGAAAAAAATTGTAGGGGGCCAGGGGACGGATATTGTGTTCAATGGGGATGCGAGACAACGGGGGATGCTTACTGGAAGCCCTCCTCCTCCTGGGATCTGATCACCCTTAGACGAGGAATTACTCCTGGATACTCAGGGGGAGGACCTTGGACCTGTGGAGGAAAAGACTGTGGCCCTTGCTATGACTCCCTGACTACCTCCAATGTCCAGGGCTCAACCAGTGGGGGCCGATGTAATCCCTTGATTTTGAGCTTTACCCCAGCAGGGAAGAAAGCTGCATGGGATGGACCCAAGTCATGGGGGCTACGCCTATACCGCCCCCAGGGATATGATCCCATTACCTTATTCTCAATAACCAGACAAGTCACTAGTGTGACTTGACCTCAGCCAGTAGGACCCAATACAGTCTTAACAGACCAAAAGACGCCTTCTCAGCCAGGAGCAGCCTCTCTACCCCCAGCAGCGCCCCTCAACTCCTCCTCGGCCCCCCCAAATATTAGCCCCACTCCGATCACCACCTCGCCTACCCACCGCCCGGGTACGGGAGACAGACTACTTAATCTAGTACAAGGAGCCTACTTGGCTCTCAACCTCACCGATCCTAACAAAACTCAGGATTGTTGGCTATGCCTGGTTTCGGGACCCCCTTACTATGAAGGAGTGGCCGTTCTAGGTAACTACTCTAATCAGACCTCCGTATCCCCTAGCTGCTCTTCCATCCCTCAACATAAGATGACTCTGTCAGAGGTATCTGGGAAGGGGCTTTGTATAGGAGCTGTTCCCAAAACCCACCAGACTGTGTAATTCCATTCGAGAGGTACCCAGTGGATCCTATTACCTATCTGCCCCCAATGGGACTTATTGGGCATGTAACACTGGATTAACTCCCTGTGTTTCAGCCACAGTACTAAATATAATCTCTGATTACTGTGTTTTAATAGAATTATGGCCCAAGGTTACATATCATGATCCTGAATATGTCTACAGCCACTTTGAAGGGAGACCTCGATTCAGGAGAGAGCCCATCTCCCTAACCCTGGCCCTACTCCTGGGGGGCGTCACCATGGGAGGGATCACAGCCGGAATAGCCACTGGGACCAAAGCCCTCATAGATACCAGTCAGTTTCGCCAACTACAAGCAGCCATGCAGATAGACATTAAGACACTAGAGGAATCGGTCAGCGCCCTTGAAAAATCACTAACCTCCCTCTCTGAGGTAGTTCTACAAAACAGAAGGGGACTGGACATGCTGTTCCTAAAAGAAGGAGGGTTATGTGCAGCCTTAAAGGAAGAATGCTGTTTCTATGCAGACCATACTGGATTAGTAAGGGACAACATGGCAAAACTTAGAGAGAGATTGAGTCAGAGGCAAAAGCTGTTTGTATTACAACAAGGATGGTTTGAAGGATGGTTTAACAAGTCTCCCTGGTTTACAACTCTAGTGTCTTCTCTGATGGGTCCCTTAATTATTCTCCTTCTGATACTCCTGTTTGGGCCTTGCATCTTAAACCGCTTGGTCCAGTTTATAAAAGACATGCTGTCTGTTATTCAGGCCCTAGTACTGACCCATCAATACCAAAGGTTACAGCAACAAGAAACTGAGATTTCATAACAACTATGAGTAAAAGATTTAACTCAATGATAAAAGAAAATGGGGGAATGAAAGACCCCTGAAACCTCTACCCAAAGACAATAAGCTAGCAGCAGTAACGCCATTTTGCAGGGCTTGCACAAACAGGGCAGATGAAAAGGTTAGGGCCCTTAGGCACCAAAAAGATATCTGTGGTCAGACATCTGGCCCCAATGGGGAATATAAAGTCCCTGGGACCCGTTCCACACCCTAGATAGGGCCAAGTTAGCTATTATCTGAGTCCCCTGCATGTCTCCAAGGTGAACCCACCACCCTATTTGAATCCACCAATGACAACCCTGTAACCAGGCATCTGCTTCTGTTCGCGTGCTTTTGTTTCTCCTACCCTATAAAAAGGGGAGTCACCTTGCCTAGTGGCGCGCAAGTATCCCAAGTGACTTTGCTGCCCGCAGGTACCCGTGACTACCTAATAAACCTCTTGCAGTTTGCATCCATGGTCTCGGCTTGATCCTTGGGTCCCGGGGTCTCCTCCTGAGGGAAGATCCTCTTCGGGGGTCTTTCAACCTATAGTGGGTGAGTTTCTCCCCCCCCCCCATTCAATTGGCACCAACAGGACAATCATGCAGATGCACATTCAGAAGATAAATTAAAATCCCAAGTGATTTTAGAGAACTAATACTAACCATCACAATAAACATAGCAAACATTTGGAAACTTGACAAACAGGACACTTTCTAATATTTGCACACAAAAACTCGTTTTCCTCAGACAAGATTTCTTCACTTATACTTAATGCAAACCAACAACATATGAATTCATCATCAACAGAATATCAGCAACAGAATCAGAGAAGCATTTTACAGAATGTATTGCTGGTCAATAATTAATACACACAAATATGTTTCAAAAAACCCTGGAGAACAAATCTAAAAAGACAGTAACTTAAAACAAACATGGCTAAAGGATGTGAAGAAGGCACTTCACAGAAGAAGAGACAGAAGGATACCTGTGCAAAGCTGGTGTTTGAGAAGTAATCTGGTAAACGGATATACAGCACGTTCAGTATAGGATGCTGAGGACACAAAAAGAGGTGACTGAAGAAGGACTGAGGGTCAACAAACCTCATTTTTAATCTATGTTTTCATTTGTCAGAAAAAAAGAAAATGGAGCAATGACTAGTTGTCAAAACATTGAGATATTGCTAATGGCATTGTTATGTTTCATGCCTGGAATATTGTTGGCGTCAAGTAAATGCTATTTGTTAAATAATTGCACCCTTCAGTTTCAAAAGTTTCTCCACTGGTATACAAAACTCCACCCACAGAGTCCCAAGAATGGATGAGGAAGTCGTGAGTGCTGACTTTTGCAGATCTCTGCCGTTGTAACTGAGGCATGGGGAGAAGATAGGGTGCGTGCCAGGTAGGGTTCCCCTTTCATTTCACTTTAGTGCTTTCAGGTTCTGGTGAGTAGCCAAAAAAGTGTTATTAAACTTTCAGTTGGTTCTGCAACAGCCCCCCAGACCTTAGTAGGCTCCCAGACCTTAGCACAACTGACTCCATGATGGAAATACCATTCAGACTCTAAAACTCAGCACATAGACAGCACCACCAGAGAAAATTAAAACAAAGACCTAATCCATCAGAGTCCATAGTTAGGGTAAAGTCTCTAAATGTAATTGTTTCTTGCTTCTGTACTTCCACTTCTGATTACTGTTCTTGTTAATTGAAGTGTGTCGATCCAGAACATGGTTTTTGTGCTTTAAAGCTCCCCTGAGTAAATCTTCGGACTACACTGGGATCCTAAATACCCAGTGCAGTCTCTAGCAAGCTAATAAAGACTTTTTATTAGCTTAAACCCATTTATGAGCAGTCTTCTCTGGTGGCTACACCACAACATTTTTGGAGGTTCCACTGAGATGCCTAGAGAGCAGAGCTTGAGACACAGGGGGTCTCAGAGCCCCTCACAGCAGGGAAGACTGTGGCAGTTAAAGGACTCCTAGGTGTTATACAACCTGGCATGTTCCAGCCCCCAGAACTCCCTTTAATCAATTGCTGCCTCATGATTCAGAGGAGTTTGATATGACACCCAAAAGGGAAACACATTATAAAATCACCTGGTCTGTCACCTCTGGAGATAAGTCTGGTTAAGTTTCCTTCTGTTTGGATACATTGGAGAAGTCAGATGTAGCTGCTGATCCAGGCATCAGATTTATCCTCTCTGTTTTACATTGTCTTTACTGTGTGTCTCACTGCGTGTTTTTCTATGTATTAGCTTCATTGCATCTGTTTCCCTGAGGAGAGGCACGGTGGTCTGCTCAGAGAGGCGAGGCGGGGCAATTGTCTGAGCCATCTACCTCACTTCCTTTTTCCTGTTCTGTCTACTCCACCTATCTATGTTCTAACCTAGATACCAAGATTAGGCCAAGCAATTTTCTTTATTAACTAACCAATGAAATCAACAGATTGATAGAAGACCCGTCTCCATCAAGACATGCTTAGACACCTCACAGAATATTGTATCTTACCCTCTGCGAGAATATCACCTAGCTGAGAGTACTGCCTTGAACCAAAGATATACTTGAATTATCTCTCAGATTGCTTACTCAACTAACTAGTTCAGCTACTCCCATTCAGATTAAATAATACTCAATTAACCAGGGAAAAATTGCAGTCCATGGCTTAGAGAAACAGGAATCATGGTGCCCTCCAGTCACACTGGAATACACTTTTCCTGCTTGTAATGAAATCTGGGACCTTTCATGCTCATGAAACTAATTCCTCCAGAGAAATAGGTATCTTGGACGTGAAAGATGCATTCTTCAGCCTCCCATTTGCAGAAGTGTGGCAACCCATCTTCATTTTTAAATGGATGAACCCAGGGGGAGGTTACAGTGGGCAACTTACCTAACCAGGTTGCCTCAAAGATTTAAAAGTTCTCCAACCCTGTTTGATGAGACAATAAAAGATGACCTCCTGCCATTCCATGAGAGGTTTCCCAGGAAAATAGATTATAAAAGAGCCACTGAGGGGCTGCTTAAAGAGTTGCAGACCTTGGGATACAGAACAACAGTTGAGAAAGCCCGCTTTTGCATATCAGAGGCTACCTATCTTGGTTACCAGCTGAGGGGAGGCAAAAGAAGCCTGGCTCAGAGTGGGATTGCTGCCATTCCTCAGATTCCAACTCCGAAGATTAAGAGATAGGTTCAAGGGTTTCTAGGTTCATCTAGGTATTGCTGCATCTGGATTCCAGAATTTGTGGAAATAGCAAGGCCTCTATATACCAGCTTAAAGGTACACTGAGTCCCTAATCTTGACTGAGACTAAACAAAAGACATTTGAGGCTTTTCAAATTGTTCTCATTTGGCTCTAGCCCTAGAAACATTCAGATGCCTCAAAACCTTTTCATCTGTTTGTCCACAAAAGAAAAGACTCTACAAAAGGGGTTTTGGCCCAAACTTTGGGGCTATAGAAAGACCTGTGTTATACCTTTCCAAACGATTGAGCCCTACAGCCACAGGATGGCCCACCTACTTAAGATCTGTGGTGGCTACTGCTAGTTTAATGGAAAAACAAAACAAAACAAGTAGACTCTGGACCAGGATCTTATACTCCTAGCAGCTCATGGTGCAGCTGAGATCCTCAAAATAACACCAAAATGCTAGATGTTTCTCTAATGTCTGTGTCACCCAGTACTAGGCCCTACTCTTTGACCACCCTCAAGTCTGTCTTTAGAAACCCGCTGCTTTCCATCCTGTTATCTTCTTGCCTGGTGATGACCTGCAGGTGCTCATCCACAGCCATCATGGGATGAAAGTGAAGTCAGGTACCTGGGAGCTGCAGTAGTTACTTTAGCTCTATGCTTTGGGCCTAAGCCAGGTTCCTCAGCTCAGAAAGCAGATCTGGCCCAGGTGATCACGAGTGATTGATCTCAGATGGGGAAAAGGAAAGTTCACCAACGTTACATGGAGAGTCACTGTGCTTTTTCCACAGTAGATGTCCACGGTGTGATTGATAGAGAAAGGGGGCCTCTGACCACTGGGGAACAGGGCATTAAAAACAAAACAAAAATATTGGCCCTTCCAAAGTTCATCTGGCTTCCCCTACAAATTGCTACCTCCCCTGCTCCACTCTGAGGACATCAAAATGATGGCTATCCAGAGGCAAGCTAAAACTTGACCACTGTCCTGGCTTCCTCACAAATGGCCCTAAGACCAGTGGGGCCTATTGGTCCTCTGAGAACATACCCTGACCTGGTGTTGCTGGAGATTCCACAGTATATCCCAGAGAAAATAGAGATGCAAACTGTAAAATTACACAGCTTGAATCCATAGGTTTGTGGAGGACACCCGAGGGAAAGATCATTCTCCCAGAAACAGCGGGCAGGACTCTGGGAACTGACCTTCACCAGGATACTCATCTGGGGTCCACAGAACTTTCTGCGTTGTTCAGACCAAGGCATATCATATAATATATAATATGATATATAATACATAATATAATATATGTAATATATAAAATATATAATATATTACACATATTACATATTATATATTACATTATATATTAATGCAACATATATACTTATATATTACATGTTATGTAGCATATAATATATAATATACAGCATATAATCTATAACAGACAACATATAATATGATATATAATATATAACATATAACATATAATGTATGGGATACATGACATATAATATATGTAATATTATATATCAAATATTACATACATTTCACATATTACATATTATACATTATATTTTATATATTATATTATATATACTTATACTATATTATATTATATATAAGTATAATATACATATATTATATTATACTTAAGTATAATATATACTTAATATATATACTTAAGCATAATGTAATAAGTATAATATAAGTATATTATATTATACTTATTAGTCTAGTGTGGGATGTCTTAGCCAGATGCCAGGTTTGCGTTCAAGTAAATCCAAAACAGAGAGCCCATATGTACAAAGGGGTCTGAATGAGAGATCAACACCCAAGAAATGGGAAAACTAAGTTCACCAAGATCTGGCCTTCCAGGGGAGGATACAAGTACTTCCTAATCTTATATGTACTTTTTCCAAGTGGATAGAAGCATTCCCCACCTGGACTGAAACTTTTCAAATCGTAGCTTAAAAAGTTCTTCCAGGAACTGGCCCCCTGATATGCCCTACCCCTAGCCATGGGGTTGGTCTGGATATTATAGCCAAAACCTCAGTTAATAGCTAAAGCTAAAAACTGATTGTGTATATTGACTACAGATTTATGGTCAGGTAAAAAGAATAAACAGGGTGTCAAAATAAACTAACAAATCTCTCATTAGAGTCCAGCAAAGGATGGATAGCCCTCCTTCCTTTGCTTTGATTTGGGCCACTGCAGCCCATATAGGAGAGATTTGCTCCCATGAGATAATGTTAGGAAGACCTCCCACACTGCTTCCTAGGCTCAGAGATCAGCAGTTGGCAGAACTAGAACTCTCTAACCACTCCTTCCTTAAGTCACTACAGGCCCTCCAGTCCTCCATAAAGGAAAGGCTATTCACTGGACTACCTGAGAGAGAGACTCAGGCAAACTCAGATCCATGACCTGTTTCCCCTTGATTCTGGTGAGACAGTCTGGGTCAAGCAGGTATCCAAAGAAGCACTGAAATCTATACATAGTGGTTCTCTCCACTGCTATAGCTATGAAGGTAGCTGGTATTACACCAAGGATCCACCACACCCAGGTCAAAATGTGGAAGCCACGGATGTCACTGTCAAATGGACTGCCTCCTGGACTATGGACCCATTAAAATTAAGGTTTCATCAGGCCACAGGCCTTTCCACTCCCTGCCTCTCTAACTCTTCCTGAGTCTTATGTTTTGTCCTATGGGTATGAATATAGGGTCGTGATCCAAACCCACCACCCACAGACGTAGACCTGGGAACTGAAGAAGATAGATACAGGTAGGAGATAGCTAATGTGGCCACAGACCAGCAACCCATATTCCATCTTGACCATTGCTCACTGATACCCACTTCAAAGGTCTCGTTGTATTGGGGAGATATGTGGGAGTTTGTCTTTTGAGATAGGGATACAGAGTTATAATTCTCTTCATGCTGGACAGCTGGAGCCCTTAGTGGCCAGGAATAAGGGAGTTTCCATCGCAAAAAATGTCATTGTGAAACAGAAGATTCCTAAAACATTCCTTTAAAAACGATTCTGGGTCTTTGGGAAACAGGGATAATCTGAGGGGGCCCGACTTTATGCCTCAGGAAGGGACCTATGAATACATTTAAACTTCTCCTCGAGGTCCCCAGAACTTTGGGTCCTGACAAAGATCTTTCCATGCCAGGCCCAGGCCGACTTGCCCCTGCAAAGCAGTTAACACACCCAGAGCCACTGCCCAGGAAAACCACCCCCACTGTCCTACTAGCTGAGTGATCCCATCTCTCTTTTCTACTCTTGACAATGTCTCTCACTTAGTTACTCATTTCCAGCCAGAAATAGGCCTTAATTGCTGGTTATGCTTAAACACCTGTTCCCTGTACTACATAGAGATAGGAACTAACCAGACTGTCAGCCATTGACAGACAAAACTCACTGGGACTGGGGTACCCCAAGAAAGCATTAGAGGACTTAAACTGCGCACTTCCCTTATCCTGATGCCTGCTAGTCTGCCTTATGGGTTAATACTGCATCTGGATAACAATGCTAGTACTGAGCCCCTGAGACTACTTGATGTATGCATGTACTAATGGTTTGACTAAACATGCCTCTTCTGATACTTTCCAAGCTAAAAGACAGGTTGGTTAGGACCTGGAGGTATTAAAAGTTTCCATTTCTGAATTAAAAAAAACAGTTAGATTCCCTTACAGAAATACTCCTGCAAAGGGAAACTATGTATGACTTTGGGAGAAGAAACATGTTGTTTCTATGTTATTTGATTAGGAGTAATTGGAGAAATCCTTGCCATGGTTGGAGAAAATCCCAAAAAGAAAGAGATGAAGACATAATTATGAAGACATAATCTCTGCTCTTTTGGTCCCCCTGGTTAACTACTCTGTTATCAGCACCGACTGGGCCTTTAATTCTCATTCTATTGGATGAATTGTGGGCCCTCCATCTTAAACTATATGGCCACTTATGTATCAGTTCAGTAAAATTAATGATCCTTGGGTCTAACTACCTCTTTATAGCAGGGTGAGTCCATGACTTGACTCATTCACTAAGAGCAGTGGGGAACATAACAGGGCCCCAGAATGTAGCATGCCCCCAGTCCTTAGCACAACTGACTCCATGGTGGAAGTATATTCAAGCTGTGAAACTCAGCAGGTCACAGCACCATCTGCCAACACTAGAAGAAAGACCTAATCCAGCAAGATCCATAGTTCTGAGAACATCTCTAAAAGTACAAACCTTGCCTTTTGGCTTCTATAGCTCTGCTTTTGGCTAACTGTTCTTGTTAACTTGGGTAAGCCAACCCAAGACTGGATTTTTCTGCTTAAATGTTCACCTTGAGAAAGGATGTGGGCTACACTGGGATCCTGAATGCCTAGTGTAGTCATAGGCTAGCTAATAAATAGTTTCTATTGGCTTAAATTTGTGTTTGAGCAGTGCTCTCTGGTGGACACCCCACAACAATTATAATTACAATCCCCCCTGCCTTTTCCTCCCTCCAACCCTCTCAAATATCCCTTCTTACTCTTTCAAATTCTTCAGCTATTTTTTTCAATCATCATCCCCACTTCCCATAAGCATATAATTTTATCAGGATTCTAACTTCATAAATCACCTACAAAAATCAATTGATACCAGATGATTTGATAGAAAAATTCCACTTTTAATGTCTACTATTCTTAAAGAAAATGGAAGAATGACTCTGAAGACAGTCTTAGACCTAAAGACTAGCACCTTAAAAATAGAAAAATAGAAGAAAATCTTCAATACACATGATCACCACAGACGTTCAAATTTAACTGGCTCTGTCTGGTTGGACTCAAGATTGGCAGACGCTTGTAACATTTGTCTCTTTCTGTCCCTTTCTTTTCCTCACTTTTGTCTTGAGGTTGTCTGTCACTAATACACCACGCCTCTGCCACTAGGTCATACATTGGTGAGTGTTTGTGACAAGTCTTTTCATATGCAGAGAATGTACTAAATGCAACATTGGGATGAGGAGAAAACCCAAAGGACATAGAAGAAAAAGGTAAACTTAAGTTTTAATGACATTTTATCTAATATAAAGTGCCAAAATAATGTAATGTTAACAAGAAAGAAATACAAAACAATTTCTTATTATATTGACATTTTAATAGTTTTTACAGTCTATATAAGTAACATGAAAGGTATAACTAAGTCATTAAATTTTCATTTTTCTTCAAAGTATGAAATAATGTGTTAAAGAGAAACTGTATATATGAATTATGTTATTATAATTTTTCTTCCTGAGAAGTAAAGGTAATTCTTTTTCACCAAAACCAGAATTAATAGAAATGGCTTTAAATACTTTCTAAGTTAATTTTTTTTACTGGTGGTCCTTGTTTGTTATTTCAACAGATAAAATGAACCAAATTTGATTTAAGGTTGATTTATTACTATTACCTGTATCTGTGTGCAGTGTGTGTGTGTGTGTGTGTGTGTGTGTGTGTGTGTGATGTGTGTGAGTATAGAGGTATCAATTCCATGGAATGCATGTGAAAGACAGAGGACAACCCTTAGAAATCCATTCACTTTTTCCACCGTGGCAATCAAGTGGTCAACTTCAATGACTGTACTTACTGTACCATCCCGATGACTTAAAATCCAATTAATTTTAACAGTGCTTTTACTGAGTTGCTCCGAAATCCAGTATGCTAACTTCTAAAAATAGAAACAGTATGAAAATACACTATGCTCACTTTTCTTTCTTATTACACCTTTAAAATGCAGTCCATTTCATTGCAACAAGAAAACACTAAGCACATATAATTATTCAATTTCAGTTCTTTAGTTACTACGTTGTTGAGTGACAGAAATGTTACCGTATCAACATGTGACTGCAACTGAGCTACTTTCAAAGAAATTCAGTATGTTAGTTACCATTTCAATATACCAACATTACAATTATTAATTATTGACTTTGTGCCCTTTGTTTCTTACCATTTTTTTTGGATGTGCAATGTGGTATTTTTATCAATCACATTGTGGAATGATCAAATATTTGGAATTAATATACGGATTTGGCTAAAAGAAAGTACAACAAATGAAGCAACTATAGTGGAAAAGGAGCAACAAGAAATTCAAACAGAATCATGTATACAATGAAGGAAATGCACATGGTGCAATAAGACAAAATGATTAGGTGTAAGTAAAGTATCCAAAGGAATAACAGTAAGAATTATGCCATGTGTCCTAAATGTCTTCCTGAGCTAACATGATAAAAGGTGGTCTCAAGCTCATGGCTAATGGCATGTGGTTGAAATTTTGAATTTGTTAGCTAGTTCAAGAATGGCTCCAGGGAAAGTGGTAGAATCTTAAAGCAGGCTAGTTCAAGGAGGCAGATCAGTGTAGTCCTGGTATGGGAGTTCCTTCTGTTTGTGTGTTGCTTTCATTGGTTAATGAATAAAAAAAACTGCCTTGGCCTAGTTGATAGGGCAGGACCTAAGTAGGCAGGGAAGAAAACTGAATTCTGGGAGGAAGAAAGGCAGAGTAGGGGAGAAGCCATGATTCCCCCACCTGAGACGGACTTCAGATAGAATTTTACCTGGTAAACCACTGCCACGTGGCAATACACAGATTAATAGAAATGGGTTAAATTTAGATGTAAGAGTTAGCCAATAAGAAACTAGAGCTAATGAGCCAAGCAGTGCTTTAATAAATACAGTTTCTGTGTGGTTATTTCAGGGCTAAGCTAGCTGGGTGACCAGGAAAAACAAGCAGTCCCACTCTGAAACATAGTCCCTCCCACTCCTGCAGGCCGTATAGGGACTAGGGCTCTTGCTCTCTCTGTTTCCTGGCCTCACGCATTGGAAGGATCTCCCTCTGTCACCGTGCTCTGCCTTGCTGAAGTTCCAAAGCAGTGCAATTAAACAAGCATGGTGAAAAGTCTAAAGGAGGAAAGCAAGCTTCCCTTCCTTACTAGTCTACTATGTCAGGCATTTTACACAACGACAGAAGGCAAACATCAAACAGATGTGAGAGAAAGCCTCCAAGATGGTAAAATTGAACCCATGAATTCTGCTGAGAAGAGACTGAACAGAACATGTAACAAGAACAAGGGAAATAAAACGGGGCCCAAGGAGGTAAAACACCTTTCTTCTATGCACTAACAGTCTGTGGAGAAACAGATAAGCTACAGAAACACTGAGCCTCTGAGTGGCTACAGGCAGGAACCTTGTCGTGTCTGTCTGTTCATTTTGGCTGACTACAATACTATCCCAAACCAATCCTTGGAAAAGGAGTATGAAATAAAGAAAAACTGAGTCACTCAATTTGTAATGCTTACACATTCTTTCTCTCACTGTTAAATCCAGATGGTTTCCTATAAGAGACTGAAGACAGCCTTAAATTGAGATGCTCAATACAACTTAGAGGATAAATGTGTTGGTTTCAATAACTACCTGGCCTACAGAAACATATCCAGGAAAGGTTAGAGTGTCATGACTGGTGTCCAGTAGCTAGAAGTAAATTTCATTGAGGACAGAGGTACGATTTATCATGACTTCCTGATCTATATCATACTGGTAAGAAGAATAATGGACAACTCAGCCTCGGGAACTTTAAACTCTTCCATTTTCTTGTCAGAGGTATTCTTCATAAGGACAGTTCCTCTCTCTATTTCCTGACTACATTTCCTACAATATATAAATCTGACATATGGAGCCTATGGCCCTCAGGAAAGAACACTGGGTGCTTGAATGGCAAGTATCATTACTGAAAATTGGTTGAACTGTGAAATTCACTCTGATAAAGTGATCAAGGTCATGTCAGTCCGCTGTGCTGCCTGTAGCATCATCTTCAATTGTGCATGCACATCAGCAAGCTTCTGTCGATCTAAACTGCCCCGAAAATACCACCGCTCATAGCAATGCACAGGGATGGGGTAAACCACGTATTTCAGCTCCATAAGCGGTATTAAGTTTTGCAGGATCCTCACGAGCATAGACATTGTAATGGGGTTAGAAGCAAAACTAAGCACACGGAGGTGGGAACAGTGGCTTAGAGCTGGGATAAGAGAAGTTATGGTAGAATCTGTTATAAGACAATGATTTATCTCTAGATACTGCAAGGTACCAGAAACATTTTCCATAAGGGTTTGGAAAGGCTCACAATCTTCCCAAGATATTGGATTGTTACTGAGATTCAGCAGCTTGAGTTGGGTTGCCTGAGGACACTGGGAAAGAAATCTGAAGTCTTTGTAAGAAAGCTCACAGAAAGGCAGATTCAAGAAATCCAAACCAGGTGGTAGGACTCTGTAGGGAGAAAACAGAAAATTAATGCTGAAGAATGAGGAACTGGTGGTGGTAATATATCTAAGAACCTAGAACAAACTTCTTTGTACATATAGTGCTGCAGCAGCAAACCATGTGGACTTTAAGTAACTTAATAGGCTTGTGGCTCTAGGAAAGACTTTTCCACTCTTAGACACAGATTTTCCATCTACAGAACATGTACAAGATATTATTATGCTTGGTTCTGAGAAATAATGAGTGGAAAAATTTAACCTAGTTGGAAATTATAATCCACACAGATCTAATTCTACTATTTGATGGAATGAGTCAGGGATAACAGCCAACTGAATGTTCCTAAATGACAATCACTAGATTCTGGGCCTGATCCTTCAGCACAACACAGGAGCAAAAATGACCTGACAATTAAACTATGGGGATTTTTGATGAGTACATATGTCAACACTACAGCATGAAATCTTTACCTCCTTCTACCTCAATGCTTGTACTTCATCTCTAGATACCTAGAGAAAGACCTTTTCTTTTCATTAGGATATGTGAGGTCCTATATTGTATGAGTATAGTTGTCTGAATAAATGAATAGCTACAGTTTATTTTTGTAATCCTGACTTTTTCTTCACTATAAATGAAGTGCTCTAGTGAACAGTCTCAAAGTTCCTGTAGTGTTACTGCTGAGGAGAAGGGAAAAAGAGATTCCATCGAGGCTTAGGAATGCCATAGTCTAGTTTCTTTCTTGTCTTAACAACAGAATGTCAAGGAAACCAGGTACCTCCCCTCAGACTCTCACCTGAGCAATTTGTGTAGGCGATTTGTGAGGCAGAAGAAAGACAAGCTGAGCTCCTGAAGGTTCTTCATCCGCTCAAGTTGGGTAAGGAAACTTTTGAATGTTTTCCCATTCAAAGATTTAAGGGTGATCTTAGACAGGCTAAGACTGTCCAGGTGGACCATGTGAGACAAAAGGGTTGTAATATCACCAAGAGAAGCCTGATCAACTGCCAGGTGTTCAACACACAACAGATCCACAAGTTTCAGGGTATTTTTATACTCAGACAGTTTATAGATCTGCAAATCTCGACAGCAGAGGTGCAAGGACCCGGAACTCTCTTCAACTTTACTCAGAAGCAAAGACAAACACTCCCTTGCTCTCAAGGAGCCATCCAGGGAAAGGTCCACTAGTAATTCAGTGGGGTAGCTGGACAACTCAACCTCAGGCACTACATTTACAGTGTTATGTTGGCCTTCTCTCTTCGGGGCAGGGATCTGAGAGTAAAAACAAGACTGAAAACAGAAAGGAAATGTTGCCCTGGTTTGAAAACATGTGGTCCTGCAGTCAGCATCATGCCTCAAATCTATGATCTTCAGTTTGGAGCTTCTGTAGGGAAAGGAGGAGATAGCACGTAAGAGAGGTGGCATATTTTAATACAGTCTAACAGAACTAATGATAACAAGTGAAGATAAAACTCGTCTGGTGCTCAACTCCATACAGCAACTAAACGCAGCACTTTCCAGCATTACCTCTGTCCTAGAGTCTCCATCAATGCTCACCCTTTTCAGTGCTTCTGTCTTCTAAGTAATATGCTCATCATGTGCACCAACCAATAGCATCCTCAGTCACATCTCTTACAAAATTAAAACCCTCTAGAAGATATCAGATTCTTTTAAATAACCTCAACTGAGAAGGTGGAAAGAGTGTAACATCTGGAGGGGGTGAAGGACGCCAAGAAAACAAGGCCCTCTAAATCAAGATGACACACACACATATGAAGTCACAGAGACTGAGGCAGCATGAACAGGGCCTGTATGGGCCTGAACCAGATGGGTCCTAGAGCTGAAAGACGTGGACATATGCCCTCATCCCTAACCCAGAACCTATCTCCAACTGATAACCACCTGCAAATGAAAATATAGTTTCTTCTAATGGACTCTCACCGGGGGAAAAAGAGACTCTTAATGGAAGACTGCACGACCAGCAGCAGATGGCCAACAGAAAACCAACTCAGTGGCATTTTTGGAGGTTCATTATGTCAAATGTTATGTCTGAGCTGTTTAAAAAAATATCTTATGTTTTAATTTTATTTATATATTTAATTTTTCTCTCTTCTTACCCTATAGGTCTTTTGCGTTTTATTGTGGGTTCTAGTGTCATGGGTTTATGGGATTCCTGGCTGCAATTCAGTGGGTTTCTACCTCTATATATGTTCCCGTGCCTTTTCTCGGGCACTTTTCCTTCTCTTTATTAGTTTTGTCCTATTCTGATGTGTTAGTTTCTGTTCTATCTCATTTTATTTTATTTTTATTCCTTAGAAGCCTGTTTGTTTTGAATGAGAGACAAAAGGTACTGGGTTTATATGGGAAAGGAAAGAAACTAGGAGGAACAGAGGTAAGCAAAATCATAATCAAGATATATGAGAAAAATATTTTTAAAAAAGGAAAAATTAAAAATAATAAGATCTCAACAGTTGGACCAAACACCTCCCATCCATCGACAGAATTTACCACTAACTATCTTTGCTGTATCTTTTTCCTCTCCTGTCACAGGGTGAAGAATAACCTCTGGCTGTCTCTCCATGTCACTATCATAAGAGTCTTACCGGGAAGCAGAGTTTACAGCAGGAAGCACATGAAGACCATCCACCATGGCTTTTAAGAGTTCACCGTGTATTTCATGTCCTCTTAATGTTCCGATGTGGAGACAGAAAAAGGGCCAAACCTTCACCATTGCTGTCAGTGTCTTCTTATGCCCACCCAAGAGGGCAGCAGTGAACAATGGAATAAAGAGTTCCCTTGGAATCTCCTCAAGGGATTGGATTATTACAGTCTCAGTACTGAGCAGACTCTGCATAGCAAGGTCTAACAGTCTGGCTGGGTCCTTGTGGTCCATCTTCATGAACCTGTATAAGGCGAGAAACACTTAGCAGTGCTGACCCACTGCCAGAAATTTAGGAAAACATTTATAGACTAAATATATGGTGAGTCAGATAATGATTTCTAGAGATCTTTATTATAGGCACAGGTTAGATATTGATCTGGTTATATAATTATGTATATGAATATGTAATATACATATAATAAAATGACCTTTGAAATTAGCAGTATGTTAGAAGTCAACATTAGGTAGCTACCTACCTGCTAATATTTCCTCTGCAAAGAATACAAAATCAACAAGAAGGAGAAATGTAAATATACACAAAGGTAGTGTCTTCATTTTTCTGGAAATGGAAAATACTAAGTCATAAAAATAGTTGTAAGTAAAAGAGAATGAAACCCCAGGACATCACCATAACCAGACTTTCTGGCAGGTGAAGAGAGATCAAAATTTCAAAAGATACACATAAAAGCTGATGATTTGCGGCTTCAAGTTATTCTGAAACAACAGGCAGAAAGATTATACCCGGAACAAGCCGAAATTAAGAATACTATGTCTTTAAGGTCAAGGAAGGCACACATTTTTAGGGAGTAGACTAAAAAAAATCTCTGATTTAAATCCTCTTGCTGTCTCTAACACAGAGAACTTAAAAATCTGGGAATCTGGAAACAGAATAGTGACTCTGAGGGTCAGGGAAGGTCGGCAATTTGAGTACTGAAAGTGAAAAAAGAATAGCTGGATATGATCAACATGGGATATATGTAGGGGTAAAAAGATGTGAGCTGGTTCTATTAAAATGTATGTGTGTTAACAAATAATACATGACATCAAATAAGGACTATTATGATTTAACACTGCAGTCGTTGAAACACAAGGCTTCTGGGGAAGAGTAAATCAAACGAGGATCAGAGATTTATTGCCAGGCACTTTGGAAAATATGGACAATGAAAGAAATGAAATTAAAAATATGGAAAAATAGAAGAAACAATGAAATTGGAACATACAAACAAACAAATAGTTTAAAAGACAGAAAAAATTGGCGGACAGCAAGCAGCACAATTAAAACAGATATATTATAAAGCAATGTGATATCAAACAAATAAGAAAACTTAAGAGAAAATACAAGAACAAACATTAAAATTACCAGTAAATAACATTTCTGTTTATCACTTACATAGCCTATGATGCTGCATCATAGCAACCTGTACAACCTAGAGTAACTTGCTGAGTGACACAAAAATCATCCTAGTCAAATGCAAAGAATTGCATTTACTTGAAGCCTCTCAGAATTGTAATTCCAGCATATATAATATCTAAGAAGTCCTGAGAATATATCGCAGGTTAAAAAAATAGTTTCCTTTTGTAGCTTAAAAGAACAAGAGGGGCTGCTGATTCCATCCCATCAGTCAAAAGAACTGTGATTCTTTTATGTCCAGCAAAAGTCAAAACGATCTTACAAAAAAGGAGAGACTTTCCCAGACTCCAGAAGCAAAGGGTGCTTTCAAACTGTTACAAATGCTAGTAAAATTTGTTCCAGAATTTGCAGAGTTTACAAGTTTGCATGTTCCTGGGTGCATATATGAATATTCAAAGAATTTTGCTCAAAGCTAAGTTTTGGGTAAGCTTAATGTCTGGTTTAAGAATGGCTCACAGGTTCCACTTTAAGGATTCCAAAGCAATAGTAATATAAATTGATTTTCTTCCAGACAAATTTAAAATTAAGAAGATATCACTTCTCCTAAGCTAATATATCTAGTTATTGTAATTTTAAAAAATCTGCAAACATTTTGCAAGTTAATGATAAAGTTCACATAATAAAGACTATGCAAGACAGTTAAGAAAAATAAAAAGACACCTGAGAAGGGAGTTACGGTACCAGACAAGAGAGCATACTACAAAACTCTAATTACAGCATCATGGTAGTGATGCAAAAATAGACAAACAGCCCATGGGAATAGCTTAGAAAGCTTGGAAACAGAATCCAATACCAAGGGAAAACAGTGCATTTTAAACGTAGTATGGTGAACCACTAGAACAAGAATGGACACGTACTGTGTGGTGCTAGAGCAAATGAGACCATTAGGGAAAAAATAATCCAAGAGACATGCCACATACAGAATAGTTAAAGATAAAGTCATAACTATGAAGCCATATAATGTTTTGAAGAAAGCATACAAAATTTTAACAGGATCATAAGGAAGAGGCTTTGTAACTATATAACTTAAACTTCGGGGCAATTGAAAATGAATGACAATCAATCTGACCACATAAAAATAAAAGCATCTCAAACTATGAATCATAATTAAATCAGAAAGTAGTTAACAAAATGGGATGATGTATTGGTTCCACATATTTGACACATTTGGTTAATAAACTATATATCTAACTCTAGAATTTAGGGACTAAGGATCAAAACTTTGGTATAGAAATGGAGCAATAATGCCCATTGATAATTTACAGTAAAGCTATGAATGGTGGGAAGGACTTGTAGGAGGAGGGTTAAAGGATGCTAGAAGCATTCAGATAGGATGGGGTGTGACAGTAGCCAGAATGCACTACATGCACGTACAAAATTGTCAGAGAACAAACTGATTAAAAGTTATAAAATCATACCAAGTACAAAGAAAAATATAGACCATGCTGTCTTTCATGTATGAAAGCAATAAAAAAATGACTTTCTTCATACAAAATATACTACAGGATGAACTGGGCCAGAAACTTACGGGGAAAGGATGGGAAATAAAAACACGGCAGAAGAGATGAGAATAGGAGTGACATTTATATAAAAATACACTTTGGAAAAGCTTTTCTATAGTCTCAAAAATCATATTTTTGAATGTGAAATATTTGGTCTGTGTGTACAGATTCGAACAGCACTGCAATAAAATATCCATTAAAATGTGCCAGTACTGAACATGTATAGGATTTCTTTATGCCATTATTCCCTATACAATATAGGAAAAATTACTTGAATTTACATTGCATTAGGTATGACCAATCTAGAATTAATTTTAAGTATATGGTAGAATTTATGTGACCCTTATGAAAATACAACACGGCATATAAGAAACTTGAGTATTCACAGAGCATGAATGAAAATTGACAATGGATGTCTTGAAGTCAATACATTATGGATAGCAAGAGTACAGGGTAAAAAGTTGAAATTACCCATCATGTGGACAGGAGGATGCCCTAAAAACAATAAATTAAACAAATTACAATTTACATAGATTTTGTAAATAGTCACAAAAATATTGTAACCATACTGGAGGGATAACAAAATATTTGTGCCTAGAAAGCTTTAATTTTATTGAACAAGGTAAAGACAGAAATAACAGCACACAGATACAAGTAAACAAATGTTTCTATCAAGTATAGTTAGTAATTCTGAAACTAATGCATATGTATACTGACTAGGAAAGAATAAGTAAATATATCATTGATATAAAAGGCAGGTGAAGGAAAAAATTTAGAGGAAAAGCTAGCAAGGATTGGAATCAGAAGCAGCATCGTGAGATTCTGTTATGTGTGTGTGTGTGTGTGTGTGTGTGTGTGTGTGTGCATGTGTGATTCTATAAATATTGCTACATGCATACTATATCTTACTTCTGCACTTGGAAAGGACTTACCAACAGTAAAAGCCCATTAGTAAAGACTATCTAAATGCAACTCACTAAGAAGTGGATTCAGAAATTCTTGGACAAGAGGTTCTAAATCAAGGCCAGGATGGAAAAAAATTCACAAGATGAATCTGACATTCCTAGTGTCAGACACTTCTAGTGGACAAAGCAGTACATCATTATATTGAGAAAGCAACTGACTAACTAAAAGGAGATCCCAGAATAATTCAAGGAACAAAATATCTTGTAAGATGATTATAACATATAGTATCACATTTATTCCTAAAACCACACTGGTACAAATAAATTAATCAAATACAGATAGTAACCTCTCCTAAAGAGAAATTCCAACAGGCAATAGTAATATGCCCACAGAAACCAGAAGGCCATGATTAGGTACATTTGTAGCAGGCTAGTTCCTAAAAGAGATTCAAGTTCTGGCAAGAATAGTATTTCTTTCAAACGTAAATTGTTTCTTGCACCGTATTTGCTATTAACAAAGGACAAAAGGTAGCAAGCATTACAGTGGAGCAACACCCTCACCATGACTGATCCAAGTAATTACGGTAAGCATTATCACTAATACAAGATCTCTTCTGGTAATGTGATCTGAACCAGAAAATTAAAACAAAAATATGTGTACTTTGACATCTGGGGGAAACTAAGCAGATTTTAGCCTAATAGTAAGTGACCCTTCCTATTATGTTCCCATGAGAAGAAATCCCCTAGTCTAAGTACCCTGTTGCTCTCCTTTGTAGGTAGTGGCTCAAAGCACACTACCTGTTTATTTCCCGAGCAGCAGACTGTCATCCACAGTATCATGCAGAACAATCCTTCCCCCATGAAGTGAAGGTCATTCCCTTCTCTTGATACTACCAAGACTGTTCCACAGCCCTTTTTTGTACACTTTCTTCCAGAGTGTGACACTGTATAGTTCTACCCACAACACAGTGTGCTTCTCTCCTAGACTTTAAGTGTTGCTCATTAGCTTTTGTGTATTTATTTAATCTGTCTAATGTCAGTTACACTTAGCCGTTCCCAAAGCATTCTGGTGGGAATGCCCTGCATACCACTAATATGAGTGGGGAAAGAGTAAAACATGTATTTTTTCACAGATGCACACTTTCAATCGAGTCAGAAGAAAACATTAAATTCTAGAAGATGATGCCAAATTAGAATCTGCCTATGGTGGCACATAGTGAATGAGGAAAAGTCCAGGTAAGAAAGGACAGACTCTGGAACACAAAGAGAGATTAGGATAATCGTATAAAAATAAGAAAATAAGTCACAGGAAGGTGAGAAGCACAGAGACGGGGCTATGCCGCCAAAAGGAGCAAGTAGCTAAGGTTCCAGCAGCTGTCCCCTGACCAGGAAGAGGAAGGCAAAGCCTCATCATAAAGGGAAGCTAAGTGATCCTGGATAAGAGCCTGAAAGCAGCACTACCCAAAGGCCAGGGCACAGTTGTCACCCACCTTAAGTCAAGTTGGGGAGACTGGGGTGACTCCACTCGCATGAGAGAAGACATCCGTTTCAGCCCTCTTTGTATGGAAGCGTTGTAGATGGCTGACATCTTGAGAAGGGCTTGCTGTTTGAGACAGACTTACTCTGGTCTTATAAAAGAAGAAAAAAGACATCACAAAATCATGACTAGGGACACACTGCTAGTGAGTCTCTCTAGACGGACACTGAAGATCAGACACAGACATTTCGAGTTCAATTGGCAGGTACTGCAGTGAACGGCACAATGGGAGGAGATTCCAGCACCCATGACAGGAAGCATACCTCATAACCTAAGGATGGTTGAGGATGCTGATATATCATACTTGGGATCAGCAATCAGTTTGAGATCTAGCGGCATCTGTCTGACATACAATTCATGACTGGTGAGAATAAGAACTCTGAATGTTAGGCCCAGCACAGCCGCAGGATTCTGCAGTCCCTTCCCCATCATACATCAGCCCTGTAGGATAGGATATGAATGTGTAGAGACTGATCATCCAACCCAAATCTCAGCGCTATTTCTTCTTTCATTCTAAAATGCGCTTGGGAGACACACTTTGGCATAGACGTGAGCCACCCCACAGTTTCTGAACACAGGTAAACCCTGTCCATCACACAGACAGCAGAGTACTTATGCACAGCAGAGGCTTCTGAGACTCAAAGACTGGAAGCTCCTAAAAACGTGGAGCCCTCTTGGAATCTGATCCTTGAAGATCCACTCTCACAATCCTCAAAAGAATAGGACAATCCAATTCCAGTTCACCCATCTGCTAGCAACCTGAGGCAGGCTCCAGTAGAGGACCTGCAAGAGAGCTGCTCTGATACATGACATCTTCTTCTTATTTTTAGACTGCTGTCTTTTCACAATTTTAATTCATAGGCTAGTCAATTGGTCAGGCTTGTTCAACAATGGCTTTCTCCCAACAGAAAGGCCAAGAACCTGGTAGCTGCTCAGTCTATGAAGCTTCTAATTTCCAATTTTTCTTTTACTTGCCTCTTTGCTGTAATCTTTACTTTCTAATATAATTTCAGTCATTTTCATTTTATTTTTAAGCTTCCCAGTTGTATTTCTCTCACATCTACCTAATTATGTTTACAAGTTTCTTAATTGTGCAATCAGTATTTTTAAACTATCTCTTCTTTTCTTTTCCTCTTTACATTCACATTTCTTTACTTCCTTTCTTTTGTTTAGGGTTGCTGCTTTTTAATGTCCTCTTCCTTGTTCCCTTAACTTACTTCATTCATTTACCATTTCTACTTTTGTCCAAATTGGTTTTTAACTTCATTTCTTGCTATACACTATTTTCGTTATTTCTGTTTTGTAGTCATTGGTGCTGTAGTATTTGACTTTAATCAATTAATTAAAATTGATTACAATTTTGTGATTATTTATATGCATGGTTAAGTGTGGTGTTTACAGCTGTTATCATGGCTTCCTTTACCCTCTGTGAACATAGTGGATATTGAGTCTTTCATTGAAAGACAGTCTTCTAGGACACCTGAGTGGGGTGTAGACTCCATATGATTCAAAAGTAGCAATACAGAACCTTGAAAACACAAGGCATAAGCATCGTTAATCCTTAAATACTGTATCCAAGATACTGAAACTCTTGAAATTATAGACAATTAATTCAAATTCTACTTGAAAAATTACCAATGGCTTTCAAGATACAAACAAGGAAAGAAATCAATTCAGAATATAAATATTCAAGTCAGCAAGGACGTTGATACTTTGAAAACAAGCAGCTAAGGAAACAACCAATAAGATGAAAAAGATTACTGATATACTAGATCAAGGCAAAGAAAGGTTAGGGTTGGAAGAAAAGCTCAAGGAAACTTTACATTTAGACATCCATAAATGAAATCAAATTAACAAGCACGACCACAACTTTCAGAAATTCAGGGACATATAAGATTCCTTGGGGTAGGAAGAGGAGATGGCATGAAAACTCATGGCATGGGAAACCTAGCCTGTGAATTATCTCTGAAAAATTCCTAAATCTAGGAAAATAAATGAACATCCAAGTACAAGAGAGATTTGGAATCCAAAATACACAGGGACAAAAAATACTCAATTTATCTAAAATAGGTTGGAAGTAAAATGCAGGCAACAGGAACATAAACAACATTTGGTGCCTACAAGAACAAAGGCACAATATTAAAAGCTGCAAGAGAAAAATGTCAATCCACTTAATAAAAGCAAAGCCACCAAAGTCACATCAGATATCCTGTGAGCAACTTGAAAAGCCAGATGACATGAAACTATATCTTTTCATTCTTAAAACTGAGCAGATTCCAATCAGTACAAAGTTATCTTTTACAAGCTGTGGCTAGGAAGAAGCATCTGTGGAATGATGATCACTCAGAAAGATAAACTCAAAGGCAAACAGTTTATAAACATCAAAGCAGCATTTTTAGAAAGATCCCTAAAGGAACCCTATAGGCAGGGGAGGAAGACAGTAAGTCTTATGTTTTGCTTTTCAGATGTCAAAAGCCTTTTGGGGGAGGGTTTCAAGACAATGTTTCTCTGTGTAGCTTTCTTTCCTGGAACTCGTGCTTTATACATCCAGCTGGCCTCAAACTCACAGAGATCTTCCTGCCTGTGCCCCAGAGTGCTGGGATTAAAGGTGTGTGCCACCAATGCCTACCTCAAAAAATTCTTTTAACTAAGGGAATGAAACACAATACATAGAGAATGATTACACACTGTGGTCTTTACTATTTGAAAAAAGTTGACATATAAAAAAATTAGTGAAACTGTTAGGCAGTGGTGGCAAATACCTTTAATTCTAGCACTTTCGAAGCAGAGGCAGGTGGATCTCTAGGAGTTCAAGGTTAGCCTGGTCTACAGATGGAGTGTTCCAGGACAGACTCAAAACCAAACAAAAAAAAAAAAAATTCGCCCTATAACCAAGGCAACTTCGGCAACTTCCTACCCCAGACATGGAAAGGCTAGAATCACAGACCTCTGCAACCTATTTGATGAACAGACTGAGGAACCAGTTTGAGGTACAGAACTTTTTGAAGAGAAAGGTTGCTTTGAGAACGTTAAACACTCTAAGTGGTCACACAATTGAAGCGAATCACATCGGGATAAGCCATTCCTCAAAGTGAACACCATCTGGGGACATACTGAAAGATCCAGCTAGATCACAATTAATCTCCAAAGTCTGGATCAAGGTAATTTAGGCTCCAGGGGTTCCATTTTACAAAAAGAAAACTGAGGTAGCGGTGGTGCACGCCTTTAATCCCAACGCTCAGGAGGAAGAGGCAGGGGGATCTCTGTGAGTTCCAAAGCCAGCCTTGTCGACAGAGTGAGTTCCGGGACAGCCAGGGTTACAGAGAAACCCTGACTCTAACCGCCCCCACCCCGCCCATAAAATATAAAAAGAAGAAAAAAGTTTAAATTCACTTAAGTGGTAGGGCAGGGAAAGTAATTTGACTTTTTTTGTACCTCGGCAGCGGCAACTTTTCTTTCCGGTTGGTAAGGAGCTTGAAGCAAGGTCCCTCAGCCTTCAGTGCTTGTCTGGCAAATGGATCCTCCTCAGATTACACAGAAGCAGACACTGGACTTCAATTGGTTCATTTGACGTCAGCTGACTAAACCAAGTCTTTGTCCTCCTCTAGGAAACTGCGCCTAAATGGGCGGAGTTAGCTCCTCTGGAGCTACCTTCAAGGTGAAAATAGTTGGGAACTACCTGACTATGTGGGTTCCCAGGTTCAGGAATCAAACTCAGGTCCTCGGCAAATGCAGCACAAGCCCCTCCCTATCTGCAGAGCCATCTCTCCAGGACCAGTGTTCAACTTTCCTCCCAAACTACTGACTCTACATGTCGCTATTTGTTAATCTTTTCTATACTATTGTTTACAGAAATACAGTGTACTCTTATGCTATTTGGCATTTTATTGTGTGTCTTCCGTAGAAAAAAATAGGATAGAAGTATTAGCCAATGCCTCATTAATGTACCCTCAGTGAGTATAGCACTGCTTAGATAAGTGATATACGGGTGCTGCATGGATAGACGATGTTTTCCTTGCTATGCGAGCAACCTTCTGGTTCCTATAAGACTCTCTCACCAATCTTATGTACCACTGCGTTTTCCTGTAAAATCCTTCTTTTTCTCTTCTGTTAATATTAAACTTCCTTTTTATTTATTCTTTGTGTCTTTCACGTCCTGCATCTCCACCCCGTTCATTTTTAGTCATTTATCTGCCCTCTGCCCTTGCAACCTCCCATCCAAGTAAAAATAAAAGTAAAAATAAAATTTAAAAGAAAAAAATCCATTGTGGAATCTGTAGCATGACAGTGAGTCACACAGAATATTCTTTAGTCTATTATTTTTGTTTGGTTGGTTTGGTTTTGGTTTTTCAAGACAAAATTTCTCTGTGCAACAGTCTTGACTGTCAAGGAATTCAGTCTGTAGAACAGGCTAGCCTCAGATCCACAGAGATCCTCCTGCCTTTGCCTCCTGAGTGCTGTGATTAAATTCATGTGCTACCACCACCTTGTAAATTAGAAGTTTCTTACATGGAAATGTAAGTAAAATGTTATAGATTTGGGATGGTGCGGTGTATATATTTCTTGATCTTCTTATTAATCCTGGGAGAATTTTGTACAGTGTATTTTGATCATATTTCACCTTTCACAGATCCTCAACGATACATCCAATTTTGTATTCTTTTCTTTTTCTTTTAACCCACCAAGTGTAATTTTGCCTGTACTTGTACTCTCAGATTTGTGGCCTTCCACTAGAGCACAGTTGATATATCAAGGGTCACCTCTTTTTTAAAAAAAGTACTCTCCGTCTCTCTGAAGCTATCAGTTTTCAACAGCTTCTCTTTTAGTGGTGGGATTTAGTGATACCCTCCCATTCCATTACGGAATTTTGCCTGTCATTGAACTTGTGCAGGTCTTGTGAATTTTCAAATGGTGTCTTGTCATAAATGCTATGACTTCATGTGTATAAGGTGGTATGCAAATGTTTCTCCCAGTCTGGAGAATATTTTCAAGAAGCATTATACTTTCACCCTATACATTTAAATCTCTGATCTATTTTGTGTTGAATTTATATGGTTTGCAAGGGTATTTTGCCCCTCACTATGGACATACAATTGTTTTACCATTATTTATCTAAATATCTTTCCTTTGTATAGAAAATTGTTTTATTTCCTTCTCAAAATTCAGTTGCACAGATGTGTATAAATACATTTCCACATGCTGTTTCATTGCTATATATGTCCATACCTATGCTATTATCTCCCATTCTGTAGTATATGTATAATTAATGCCATACAGAATGACTTCTTATATTTTATTATTTTGTCAAAAATATTTTAGCTGTGGTAAGGTTTGTGAATTTCCATATAAATATTGAAGAATATTGCCTATATCTATAAAACAGTCACTAGCACTTTTATAAACATTGCATTAAAAATTTAGAAGAATTTTGCAAGAATTGACATTTTTCAATGTTACGTTTTTCAATCAATGAAGACATTTTTTTCAGATTAAGCCCTAACAACTATGTTTATGAATTTTCAAAGAGTATGTTTCTTTCAGTTATGATTTCTACATTTACACTGCTAACTGTATTTCTTTTGTCCAAATAATTTTCTAAAGTTTTAGTTTTGTTACTATGTATATTTTTGTAGAATTGTTGAATACTTTATATAGACAGTCATATCATCTGCAAATAGGAATAGTTCTATTTTTTAACCTTCTACTCTTTGTGCTTGTGTTTGAATAATATACAGCCATTATTTCTTCTAATTGCTTTTTATACCACATACTCCCAGTTCACCTTCCAGAAAACAAGACTCTAACCCCAGCCATTTTATTCTGTTTCTCTAAGTCCCAAAAACTTATGCTTTTCATTGTATTTCCTTTGGCTTCTTACATTCTGAAAATTCTGATGCTGTGTCTACAAGTCACCAACGGTGGCTTTTGTTATGTTTATTGGAAGACATCAACAAATCCCTTAAAGGAAACCAAGAAAAAGCAATCAAAACAGAATCTAAGAACATATCAGAAAAATCATCCACCATGATCAAGTTGGCTTCATCCCAGAGATGCAGAGATGGTTCAACTTATGAAAATCTGTCAGTGTTATCTACCATATAAAAACAAATTAAATATAAAGCATGTGATGCTCTCATGGATGACAAAATGCAGCATCCCTTCATGATAAAGGCCTTGGAGAAGGCCGGGATACAAGGAACATACCTAAACATAATAAAGGCAATATACAGCAAGCCAACAGCCAAAATCAAACTAAATGGAGAAAAACTCAAAGTGATCCTACTGAAAGAACAAGAAAAGGCTTTTCACTGTCTCCATGTCTATTCAATATAGTACTTGAGGTTCCAGCTAGAGCAATAAGACAACAAAGGATGTCAAGAGGCTACGAATCAGAAGAAGTCAAACAACTCTCACTACTTGCTGATGATATGATGGTTACATAAGTGACTCCAAAAATTCTAACAAATAACTTCTAGAAGTCATAAACACTTTCAGTAATGTAGCAGTATACAAGATTATCTCAAAAAAGGCAGTAGCCCTCCTTTACACAGATGATAAATGGGCTGAGAAAGAAATCAGAGAAACATCAAGTTTCACAATAGCCACAAATAACGTAAAGTATCTTGAATAACTCTAACCAAACAAGTGGACGACCAAAGAATGGATAAGGAGAATGTGGTACATTTACACAATGGAGTACTATACAGTAGATAAAAACAATGGCATCTTGACATTTGTGGGTAAATGGATGGATCTATGAAACATCATATTGAGTGAGTAACCCAGACCCAGAAAGACAAATATAATATGCACTCACTCTAAAGTGGTTTTCCAACATAAGGCAAAGAAAAACCAGCCTATAATTCACAATCCCAGAGAACTTAGACAACAATGCGGACCCTAAAAGAGACACACATGGATCTAATCTACATGGGAAGTAGAAAAAGACAAGATCTCCTGAGTAAATTGGGAGCATGGGGATCATGAAAGAGAGTAGAAGGGGTGGGGAGAGGAAGTAGGGGAGCACAGAACAATGTATTGCTCAATAAAACAGGATGTGTCCCTTCACATGCTCCAGAGTTCATAGATGGGGTAGATGTTGGGGTGGGAAGGCTCATAGCCCTGGTTCTGGGCCTGGGTGGGAGTTAGTTTGGTCAGCCTGCCAGCTTTCCCTCACCCTCACCACCAGGTTGTGCTCACCAGCACTGCCCTAGCTAGCTCATCCAAAGCAGCAGGAAACAATGGGTGGGGCCCATTCTCATGCTCTTTTGTCCTAGGGGCTAGCTTACATGGGCCCACATCACCAAGGTCAGCTCTACTGCTTTGCTTAGGTGAGGTGAAGAGTCCACTCTCCCAAGTGCTGCAGCTAGTGAGGGTCAGGACCAGCTCTCCCCCTCTCAGGCCCCCCAAGACCAGCTCTTTTGTCTGTCACAGGTGGTGAGGATTGAGGGGGATGGGCATCTTTCCCTCCCCCATGTCACACATGGCAGACAAGATGGGGTGGTGGGATCAGCTTTCCTGCTCTCATGACCTCAGGGACAGCTTTGCCACTTTCCTCAAGCAGCAAGGGACTGAGGGGTGGTGGAGGGGGTTGTAGATTTCTCTATATAGCCATGGCAGATGAGTGGCAGGCATAACTCTCCTGCTGTCAGGTTCTTAGGGCTAGCTCACATGTGTGACTTCCTTCCCTACCAACAGGGTCATTTCTACTGTGCTGCCTAGTCAAGAGGTAAGAGCTGCTCTCCCAAGTGCTGCAGCTAGTGAAGGGCAGGACCAACTCTGTGCAGCCCTGTCCTTATGATTTTCTGTGGTCACAGGAGCCACTGACATCCATATGGACTCCAGCTGCAGCAGGGTCATGGACACAGACATGGCTCCTGGCTGCAGCCCAGGCCTAGATGTCACCATGGCCCTTGGTGGCATCAGCCCATTCCTCACCACCTTCCCCTCAGATCTGCATCTCTCCACAATACATGAACTATTCTGCGCCCCTCCACCATACCCTGCCATATATTTGTTCACCATAAAGACTCCGATGGACACTGCAAGGTTTCTTACCTTCCCAGGGCAAGCTGCCCCAGGAGGGCCTGTGGGTGTCTTTCACCTGCCTGGTTCTAATGGCAGATTTATCACTTTCGTTATGTAAACATATACTAAGAAACTAATTTCTGGTCATATACTTTAAATGGTGAGCTGCATTGTTCGATCTTTGAATTTAACAACTCCCAGAGAGTACAGTGAAAACCAAAGCAGAAATTATAGCATGGCGAGGAGTATATTTATGTGTGTCTTCATGGGTTTGCAGTAAGTAACTGTAGATGCTACCAAAATGGATTATTTTCTTGAGCAGGAAACTTAGGGAAACGCATTGGTTGAAAGTATTTTTATTAAAGTCACAATATAAGAGCTATCCTGTTTAGATGCTATTTGTTATGTTCAATACTAAACAATTTTAAATATTATTTCATCTTTGTGTGACCTAAGAAAATATTCTCTCATATATATATTATGTTACTATAATATGTATGATTTAGATATTTCATAAATTAATGTGATTGATGATATCTTTTCAGTGGGGGAAAATCTGCATGTATTTATTTGTAGAAATTATATCAATATAATGAATTAGGGTTTAAATCAATCAATAAATTATTATGTCAAGTTCAATAAAGCATTAAAAACAAATAGTTAAATATTTACTAATCTGAAGATGTTTTATTAACTTAATATGCAGGAAAATAAAACCATAAGTCAGAACAATTTATATTATATGATTCTATTAAAATAGGTGTGGGAGGTAGTGTCAATGAGGGAAAACTGGCAGGCTGACCAACCCAGCTACCACTGAGGCCCAAAACAGGGCTTTGAGTTGGACACCCCAGCATCCACCTCTTCTATGAACTGCAGTAGCACGGTGAAGGGGCCTAAGCCTACAGACCCAAAGCTACAGGCTCTCCATGACACAGCACAACAACAGCTTATCTAGGAGGAGTTGCAATGAAGGCCCAGCATAGACAGTGTAGCAGAAGCCAGAGGCCTCAAACCAGACCATTGATTCTTTGCAATGAACACTTGAAATAAAGATGTATGGACTAAGGGGTATACTGTGTGATTCACTGGGCCACACTACAACTTCCATGGTGAGATTTTGTTTTGGTTTGTTAGTTTGTTTGTTTGTTTGGTTGGTTGGTTGGTTGGTTGGGTGGTTTTTTGCTTGTTCTTTTATATTTTCTTTTATTTGGTGGGAGGTTGCTGTGGGGGCCAGCCATGATAAGCTAAGTATGGACAGGTCCCCAAAGGAAGTTCTTTATTTCTAACCCTTATCTCCTGCCAGAGTAGAACTCTGTGAATTTAATAAGAGGCCTGAGTCTCAGTAGTTTACCCCGAGGCAACACCTGGTTGCAGGACTATTGCCCAAGAACAGAGCATTCAAAGGAATGCCTAACATTCCAACTGCTGTAGATAGGATCACCTGCCAGAACACACTCAACAGGACACCCCTAGACAAATGTCATCCAATCAGGGGTCCTGAACCTCAGAGACTCCCCTCACCCACACCTTTACTACTATAAAAACCTAATTCTAATTGAGCTCGGGGCTCTCTGGTTATTCCTATCCGTTGCACATGGAGAGACCAAGTTTGCAAAGTTGATTAAAATAAAGGCTCTTTACTTTTATGTACAGGACTTGGTGGTTTCCTTGTTGGCTTGTGCAGATTTGGGCATAACAGTTGCAAGGGCAGAGGGCAGAAATGGTGGGACAGGGAGATGAGTGGGATTGGGATATATAATGTGAAATCTACAAAGAATCAATGAAAAGTGTTTTTTAAATCAATGTGGGAATACATTATGTGGGCATGTGAATAAAGATTTCAGTAAGGGGATGTCTGGTTTTTTTTCTGTATCTGTGATAAAATACAATTAAAAAAGCAGATTAATGTTGAAACTGTTTACTTGATACCCATTATGGGACATCACAGTGACTTGAGGAAGCTGTTTCATCTCAACTGTAACAAAAACAGAAAGAAACAAATGTATACTTGCCAGTGCTTGCTTGCTTGCAACATGTCAACAGTTGAGGATACCTTGTCCAGGAAATGGTCTTGCCTACAACAGTTAAGAGGGATCTTCTCACACTATTTAAAATAATTATGATATTTCCCTCACAGATATACCTGGAGCTTGATCAATCTCCCTGGTGATTCTAGATTTTGTCAAGTTCACAATTAATACTAAATCTCAAAGAAGGTATGACAAAATATTTATTTTATATATTTTCTTTTAAATTTTATGTAATAAATCCGTGAACACAAAATACTAATATTTAAGACATGGAATATAGAATCAACTATATTGATTTTTTAATAAACAACTGATTCTCAAAGAATTTAAAAAACTATGTGCAAAGAGATCCTAATATAAAATAAATTTGCCAAAGTGTTAATAGCTGTGGAATATAATGAAATATGTTGGGAGAGTCTTTCTATAGTAGTTTTCAAAACCACTGTGAGAGTTTCAAATTTTTCATAGCAACATTTGTAGAAGGACTGATTATATAATTATGACAGATGTTCTTTCTTTGTATTGTATTGTTTTGGTGTCTATAACAAGTTTTTATAGCTTTACCTGGTGTGAAACATTAAGGAATTTAATGACTTTTATTATCTATTTATTGTATTTAATTTTTGAGGCTGGGTCTTACTAAATAATCCTGGATGGCCTGTAATTTGTTATAAAGCCCAAAGCGGCTTCAGACTTGGTATAATCTTCCTGCCTCTGCTTCTTAGTCCTGGAATTGTAGATGTGTGTAACCAGGCTCAGCAGAATTAAAGAACTAAAGTCCAGAGAGCCAGATCTGACTGATCCTTGTTAACAAGATTCTGTAGAGAAGTGTGTGGTGCTCTTCACCTGTAAAGTGGTGGATTCAAATGATATTACTTAGAAACATTAATAAGTGTTCTTTTAGAAAAATAGCCCAACCAAACAATAAATAAACATTTAAAAATAAAACAAACCAAGAAATTTACAGCATTTTTTAACATGAGGGATTGTTATATTTCATACTTTGTAGAAAGCAAACTGAGACAATGAGAATTTATGAGCATTAAAAATAGCAAAAATATAATCAACTGTGACAATTCTAGGAAATTAAGACCAGTATTTTTTTTTTTAAAAAAAAATCTGTCATTCATCAGTAACCCCAATAATGAAAATTATAATCAAGCCAAATTCAGGATTAGCTTGCAGTCTTTGTTTGAAGGGAAACATGAGTAATTTAGAATAACTAGTGAATAATATATTACACACTTTAACTGCGTCTATGGTTTCTAGTTTACCAAGGACTATTTTCTGACCCTCCTGACCTTCCTTACATCAGATTTTGGAAAGTCTGGAGGTACTAACCATCTTCCCACCCTCTCTTGGTAACAAGTACCAAGAAAAGTCTCACATTTGGTCAATAATTGAGATCATTCTGAGGCACATTCTATATCCATCATCAAAGAGGGTCCCTAGAAGAACTGAGCCAGCTAGCTTCAAGTCATGTTTGTCTCTGATGTAGTATTTATAAAGTTTTTTCTCATTCGAAGGTATTATATAAAATAACTTTTGATACATTCTGTAGTTTTGTGTGTTTTATGTAAATATTCAGAGGCTTACTTAAGTGTGTGCTACAGGAAGACTTGTCATTGTTTTCCAAATGATGGTTTTTCATTTTTCTTTGTACCATATCTTCAACAGTATTAGGTCTCCTAACTCATTCAAGGGGCTTTATCTAGTTTACATCTTTTTAAATTTGGGTTGATGATAAACTTTCTCTTCTGATTCATTCATTTTTTAAAAGAAAAATACATCTATTTATTTAGTGAAACAGAGGGTGTGTGTTTGTCTGACGGCATGCAAAGAGAGGTCAGAGGTCAGCCTTCAGGAGTCCTTTCTCTCTTTCCACCACATGGGTTCTGGGGATCAGATCTGGATCATCAGGCTTGGCTGCAAACACCTACAACCCTCTCCAGGGAGGCCCTATTCATTTCGGATTTATTCTGGGAGATGTTGTTTTAACATTGCCGTGAGTTTTGTCACTAGCAGCAGGAACGCTAACTTGCCATTGCCAGCTGTGCCACTTGGAGAGTCTCCCTCAGAACCTAGAAAGGTCTCTACGTATCTGCATTGGGGTCTGTGACAACTACCATGGGCGACAGGGAGTATGAATTATACTGAAGTCAAGTTCGGGAGTTTGTTGATATAGAAGGCAGACAAGATGCACTTAAAGAGAAGCAGCTATGGACATGAGACGACAAATTCACCAAAGTGTCTCAGCAGCTGTATATAGGATCTGAGGCTTTGAAGCTGGTTATTCAGAAACTGTGCTTAGAGATTGAAGGATGCTTTCCAACTTTTTGTTTTCTATCTGTAGAGTTCTGTCTTGAGGAGGAGAATTTTTAGGCACATTGTGTAGGCTTGCTACTAGAGAAGGAAGCAATAATAGCGATAAAGTATTATTCACAGGCTTTTTATACATGAGTCAAAGGAGAACAGACTTACAGTCCATTAGTCATTTAAAACATCTCTCTTGTATGTTTCTCAGAGAAGAGGGTACAGATCTTCCTGCAGGTATTCTGTTCAATTATGTTAGAGACTGCTGACCATCAGCAGGCCAGAGATGAAATCAGAACTAGGAACTGGTAAGGGGTTTCTCTTTTCTTGGTCCCTCTATTTCCTGTCTACCCATGGTGTTTCAGTTTTCCGTATGGCAGTACAACTTCTTCAAGTTATTGTTCTGAACTGTTGGAAGGTATCAGTACCATTCCACTTTCAGGACAGGGGAAGGTGTTACTATGAAGTGAAATAAACAGGATTCTGAGCTCACAGTGATTAACCTTTTCCAGACATGGAGCCTTCCATGAGGTACTACTCATGGAAGACTACTACTCATGGACACTACTATTTTGGCAGTCATTTGCCAGTAGCTCTGTGAATGCTGGCCAGCCTGTTGATCAGCTGAGGAAGAAAATGACAGATGCTGATCCAGTTCAGCAGAGTGGTGGGCTCTAAATCAAGTGTGAGTGACAAGGAGCAGACAAGTTCTGAGTTCTCTTCCTGTACTTTAGGCATACCCTTAAGATGCCAGAAATGGTAGGCTTAGAGCAAGAAGCCCCAAAAGGAACCCATATTGGAAATGGGTACAAGATGGGATCTCCTAGGGGGTACATGGAAATATTTGATAGAGATACATCACCAAGAGGTGTGGCAAACAATAAGGACTTGATTTTTGACGATTCCTCAGAGTGCAGATTAACAGGAGCTCTGGAGTTGAGAAGGGCAGACTCTGCTGTGTTTCAAATTTACAATCCCAGAATATTTTTTCCACTCTACCCTGACTTAGAGCCCGAAATGGCTAGACTCTTGAGAGCAGAGTTGCTGTTGAGGAAAGGCAAAGGAATGATGCCTATGAAAAGGTCCCTTTGTGAAGGAGATGCTGAGTGGGGAAGCTTTTAACAATGAGATGCTCTTTCTGATGTCGGGAGATGTGGTGTAAACACAGGCACTGCTTTGGGATCCTGAGGTAAGAATGAACTTGAAAAGACTGGGTTGGGTCTGGTTGACAATGCGCCACACATCTCTTGGTTTAACACCCATTTGACTTGCAAAATTAGAGTCATGGGAGAAGGGTGGATTTTAAAGGGGACAAAAGCATAGGGGACTGGCAAACAGAAGGACTGTTTTAAAATCTCTCTAAGCAGAAAACCCTTTTGACTCCTGTTCTGCAAAAGTCCTATCCCTGTATCCAAGAAATTGTCATTTGTTGAATGGAATGAAGCAGTGGCAAGAGGCTTGGCTATGGAGGGGTTCCAAGGAGTCCATGGGGATTATCCCAGTTAGGATAACCCTGGGCAGAGGAGGAGAAGGTGCCTATACTGGCCTTGTCCTGTAGTCAGACTGATGACTATCTTCGATATCACCATAGAACCTTTGTTTGGCGATAGATGGAGATAGAGACAGAGACCCACGTTGGAGCACTGGACTGAGCTCCCAAGGTCCAGTTGAAGAGCAGAAAGAGGAAGAATATGAGCAAGAAAGTCAGGACCGGGACGGGTTGTTCCACCCACTGAGACAGTGTGCCTGATCTAATGGGAGCTCACTAAAGCCAGCTGGAATGGGACTGAATGAGCACGGGATCAAACTGGACCCTCTGAATGTGGCTGACAATTGGGGCAGACTGAGAAGCCAATGATAATGGCACTGGGATTTGTCTCTACTGCATGTACTGGTTCTTTGGAATCCTAGTCTATTTGGATGCATATCTTTCTAAGCCTGGATGGAGTGTGGAGGGCCTTGGACTTCCCACAAGGCGGGGCACCCTGACCTCTCTTAGTTCTGGACTGGGAGGGGGAGGATGAGTGGGTGAGTGGGAGAGAAATGGGAGGAGGCCAAGAAGTGGAAATTTTGAATGGTATTATTTATAAAGCAATAAAAAATAAATTGAAAAAGGCAGACTTTGATAAGGCACTATTTCCCACTATACCATACTTCTTCCACCAATAAAAAAAAGGTTCCAGCATCTTTCTCCTTTGGCTGCTACCTGGCATCAGCCTGACTCTGTCTTCTTCCTTCCTGCATTAGGTTTAGCCTCCCCCCACACCTGCCCTGTTATGGGCCAAAGCAACTTCTTTATTGATAATTGGCATTAGGCTCATAAGAGTAACTTTTGATTATAGAAAAGTTGTTTTGAAACTATAATAATATTGGTCATGAAAATAAAGGGAAAAAAGGAAATACTAAAAATCCTTGCACTTCATTCTTCCCCAAACCTCATAAAGATAAAAAGTGAGGGAAAAACAAAACAAACAAGCAAAAAAGCAACTTGCAATTCATTCCTCCCCACATTTTGAATTTAAAATACTTTTCTTATTTATTTATTTATTTATTTACTTTATGTCTTAGCTAGTGCTTCTATTGTTGTGATAAAACACGATTAAAAGCCATTTGGAAGAGGAAGGATTTATTTCAATCTGTGTCTCTTAAGTTCCAGTCCATCACTTAGAGAAATCATGGCAAGGACTCAAGGCAGGAACTTGAAGGCAGGAACTGAAGCTAAAATTTGATATAATTTTGCAGTCGATATGTTATTCAGGAATATCTGACAACAAAGTTTTTTGAAGGTAGTCCATGTTTGCCAGCCTCCCTCTGGTGCTGTAGTGAGCCCCAATACCTTATTCACAAATACTGACCTATGGTCAATTGTATAGCATTCTGTCTGGCACTGAACTTCATAATGGAGGAAATATCACTGTTTCTAAGCAATGATTTAGGAAGTACTTTCCTGCCTTTTACTCCATGTAGATAGTGACTTCTACCATATTGTTTCTTGGGTTGTGGGAGCATTAGAGTAGTCTGTAGGCTATACTGTGGTGATCAATTCTGCAACACTGTGTCCCATCAGGAATCTATAGGGGAGAGGCCAGATTGAACATATATTCTGCAATCATGTTCATGTTTCTGTGATGCACTTGTGGCATGAGACATCTTTGTACAGTGGAAAATGCTGTTTGACAGAATTTAACTCTTTATACTAGAACCACAGGTCTCCATGTGACACTCTGATGGGTCAGTCCAGCTGCTCTGCTTATGGGCACTAAGTTAGGTACAGGGACCTCGGGCATTTCCCTGGTGAGGGGTTTGTTATTTCAGCACTAAGAACCAAAGCAAAGTCTTTTGCTTAGTTCTCTGTTTGACGTCCCCAAACATGGCAATTTACTCTAGCTTACCGCCTGAGATTGGGAGTGGAGTGGTAGAGTTTGGTTCTTGGCTATCAGGCTAACACAGGTCCAGAGCTCAATCCACAATCACTACTCTGGCAGGGGAAGGCATAATGTTTTGTGTAACTGTGGGTTTAATTGTGTCTTGACTTGTATTGGGCTCCAAGTATGAGACCTAGGCATGCTTCTCTTTCTCTCCCTAAGGAGTTTGTTGAATTCATCATGCTGCTTTGCTTAGAAAACGGCAAAATTTGACTCAAACAACTCTCTCTTTCCTATCATTTCAATCTAATTTTAAAAATTTAATACCATAAATCATAGTGCTGTGATATTCCACCTGTGTTCACCACCTATTGAAAAGATAATGTACTTTCAGAGCTGTTCAAGTTGGTGTTTCTGTGAGGAGACAGTGATGAGAAGATCTTAAACTACCATAAGTTATGCTCTGCCTCTAGTATCAATTATATACATGTCACACTATGTGGGAAAGAAATTAATAAGATTATCACATTTAAATAACTACAAAAGTTAAATACCTAAGAATAAATTTTTTAAAGGGAGCAGAAGATCTAAGCACTGAAAGCGTAAGATGCTGATGAATGAAGCTGAAGAAGATGAAATAGAAAGGTATCTTACATTATTGAGCTGGAGGAATTAATATTAGCAGCATATTCATGCAATTCAACATTCAAAAATTGATTCCAGGTAATCCCTACTAAAATACCCACAATGTTTTACAAAATTATAAACACAAAATCCTGAAATTCATAACCCAAGACTCCAAACATTTAAGACAATTCTTTTCAAGGAGAACACTATTTTGAGTATCGTAACCGAGACACAGAAAGACAATTATCACATGTACTCACTCATCGGTGGTTTTTAAACATAAAGCAAAGAAAGCCAGCCTACAAACCACAATCCCAGAGAACTTAGACAACAATACGGACACTAAGAGAGACTTACATAGATATAAGCCATAAGGGAAGTAGAGAGTATAAAAAGACAAGATCTCCTGAGTAAATTGAGAACATGGGGACCTTGGGAGAGGATTGAAGTAGGGACAGGAGAGGCAGGGAGGGGAGCAGAGAAAAATGTAGAGCTCAATAAATATCAATAAAAAACTCAATATAAAGTTGACTTCAAATTAAAAATAATGGAATCACAACAACGACCAGCTATTTAAGATATTCCGGTGGTATAGCAGTAGCACTTATGTCTTGGGGGTTGTCAACAGTTGTCTTATTGGGCTTCAAACCTGCCATGGTACTGTAACCATAGCCAACTACCAGTTGTTGCAGAGGTCATATATCCTAGAGGAGAAGCTACTGCTATCTGCTATTGTTTTCCTAAATCAATATAGTTTCTGATTGTATTCTAAACATTTATCCTTATACCCACAGACAAGAATAACTCCTACCCCTAGTTTTTAGGCTTGTTTCTTTGGCACCAGATGGAAACTATTACTATGATCCACAGCAGAAGAAAATGCAGAGAATAAGTGACTGCGGATCTCATAGCTCCAATATCTCCATCTACAACAAAACTCTCACATATAAAGCTCAGGTTACATAGCAGAAAAAGGGGTGAAAAGATTCTCAGAGAGAGAGAGGACCAAGATACCTGCTGTGAGAAAGTATCTCCTATACATGACAGAGATGATGCACTCATGAAAGTCACCACTTTGAGTAGTTGAAACAAGACTCACATAATGACAGCACCAGTTGACAAGCCAAAGTGGACAAGAGAAATTTCACAAAGTCCACTACTAGATGAAGAGCTACAGGTAGTCAATGGCTGCTGGAGCATTGGTTTTCTCCAGGGATGAGCCCTATTTCCAGGTAGGTAGTTAGCTCTAAACTCATGTATATTAGAGGAAAATTAGGTGAACTCAGTTGGGTGTGTATGTGTGTGTGTTTTAAATGTGCACACATGTAAAAAGCAATAACTATCAATTGTACAAGAAGAAGTCCTAAATCCAAGAATCAGTAGTGGGTAGTAGAGAGGAGTTGGAAGGGGAGAGGAGAGAAAGAAATCATGCAAATATAAGATACTCATGTATGATATTTTCAAAACAATAAAAAATTTTCTAAATTAAAAATGAAAATTTCAGGCAAATGTATGCAACTGAAAAAATATGCTGAGTGGGATAACTCAGACTCGGTCAGACAAATACTGTAAACTATCTGTGCTTTCATGTGTAGATCTAGCCTCAACTCTGTGTTCAACATGAATACCTGTGGAAACCAGGAAGCTAGGAAAGGCACACTGGGTGAGGGGACTTGCCTTAAAGGAGAAAGGATTTTAGAGAATAAGTAAAATGAAGGTGCAGAGGAGGCATATTAGGGCTGAAATGTTCAGATAAGGAGAGCAGTGGATGATGGTGGAGGTAAGGAAATGCATGAGGGTTAATTAAAATGGAGGAGGGTATGAAAAAACAGGAAATGATGAGATTAGGTGCATGCATGGCAATATGACCAGAAGGAATTTGGCAAGTGAATGAGACAAAAGTCATCAAAACATTTACTCAACTGTGAACCCTGCAATTTTTAAGGATAACTAACCCAACAAGGTATGCCCACTGGAGCAATGTTGGAATGAAGGCTGGGGAAGGGGTGACCACCAGCTTTCTAACTAAATTTAAGGCCAATTCCACAAGAAGGAGCTCATAGCTGGTACCCTTGTACCTGGTCAGGAACCTGTGGCTGGGGAGGTCCTAGATCCTAGGAGAGAACCTACTGCTAATACTATTATTTTGCTAAAATGACATAATATTAAACTACCTTCTAAATACCCATCCTTATAAACATATATTAATGCAGCCCTCATCCCTCATCAGAAAAACCTCTGTGTCAAGGGCAGAAGGTAATGCAGAGACCCTCAAAGGACAGAGAATAACTTAGTTGTTCAGCCCTAAATGGGTTATCTTATCATCCCCTTTCCCCAAGGCTCAGAGTCAAGTCTTAGAAGAGAGAAGAGAAAATCATAAAAGAGGAGATGGTGATGACCAGTGCATGGATGGATGAGATGTCATTCTTAGCTGAGGAGCTGTTAGCAATTGATTGGTGCTTAGAGAGAAAAAATACATTTTCCTCAGGAGGATAGGCACTGATAGGTTGTCCAGAGTCCAGTCGATGACCCCATATTGATGTGTATATGAGGAGCATGAATTTAACTCAGTGGACTATGTTTATAAAGAGAGAGTGAGACAGAAGAGGGGAAGGTGGTAGAAGTCTGGGAGGGAGGGCTGAAGGGTCCATGTGATCAAAACTCATTGGATATACACAATTCTCAAAGAATAAATAAAAATGCATTTTATCTTACTCAATAACCTAGAATTTTAACTCTATAGATAGTTCAATGTTTCTGACTTATTACTGTTACGCCCAGATCACGGAGTACCCCCCCCCCCCAAATCATCCAGAAGACCAAGTCCTGTATGTGGAAGGAAAGAGTCTTTATTCTTACACAAGTTTGTAAACTTGTATGTCCAATGTATGGGAGTCATCTGTATGTCCAGTGTATGGGAGTGATCAGAGATCCCCAAGCTCACTGAGAGTTTTTATAGTAGTAAAGGTGGGGATGAGGGATTTCTAAGGTTCAGGACCCCCAATTGGCTGACATTTGTCTAGGGGTGTCCTGGTGAAAAGTGATGGGTGTGTGCTGGCAGGTGATCCTATCTACATCGGTTGGAATGTTAGGAATTTCCTTTGGATGGTCTGTTCCTGGGTGTTATCTGGGTGATCTCAATTTGTGGTCTTTCTTGCAACCGAGTATTGCCTTAGGGAAAACTACTGAGACCCAGGCCTCTATTGAGTTTCTCATGGCTGGGTCCTCCTACTATGAAACAATGATTTTTATAAAAGAACTCTTTTTAAAACGTTTAATTTAGCATTCACATGCAACTTTTCAATCTTGTATTTGCTATTTCTTAGAGATTATCCCATTCATCAAACTTCTTAGACACATAGATTATTAGTGTTTTGATGTTAGTTTTGAGCAACATCCATGACACAAATGTGAAAAGCTCATTATGCATGTTGCTGCTATGCTAGGTGAAATCTGATATGTTTCTTGGGCTATGTTCATTGTTCCACAGTCTTTCAAAAATCTCTTCCTCAGACTGGATAATCTCAACTGACCTAGACCTCCAAGTTTACTAATTATTCTGACACCTCAGTTCTACTATTGCTTCTCTGACATTTTCATTGTAGTTATTGTATTCTTTTCTCTTGATGTGAAAGGATCTGATAATATATCTAGCATAAAATAAAAAAAAAACAGAAATTGCTGGGCTGTGGTAGTGCACGCCTTTAATCCCAGCATTTGGGAAGCAGAGGCAGGTGGATCTCTATAAGGTCGAGACTAGCCTGGTCTACAGAGAAAGTTCCAGGACATCCAAGGCTACACAGAGAAACCCTACCTAGAAAAACCAACCAACCAAACAAAACAAAAACCCAGAGAGGTCTGGAGGGAGTGAGAGCTCTTCTTCCAACACTTTGGTGGCTCAGGTCAGTCTGTTTTCATTATCTAATGCAGCCTCTGAGACACAGCTGGCACCAGCCCCAGGCTTTGTAGTTAAGCAGAACTATTGCAAAGTGGGGTTCAGAACTGAGTGTTCTTGGCAAAGCCCCTCTAATTGAGCTGTCACAATTAGTGAGAATGGACATCTTACAGGGATCCTCAGAGAGGATAGCCAGGTAAAGCAATCACACAATACATACAGCACAGATACACACAACACACATTCATTCACACAATTTAAAAGAGGAGAGTATAGAACAGGGAGTGACTTGATTCTGAGCACAGAACTGCCCATGTCCCTTACCCTGACCCATCCCTAAAGTGCAACTTTCTGTTTTATCCAAGTATGGTCAGATGGCCTGCTCCTCAGACTATCAGAGATTTAATGAAATGGAGTTTCAACCCCTTTCACACCCCATAATTCCACCTACCCCATGGAGACAGGCACACTGGATTGGCACTGCAGACGGCTGGATCCAGAGGTTGGAACACCCCAGCATCTGACATGGACAGAATCCAGGAAGGCACAGATGAGCAGTATTGACACAATGATCCACTGGTCGTTCCCTACCATAGTCTTACTCCTTTAAAAAGAATCAATGTCCATCTTCCCCAGAACCACAATACTGCAAAGCCTGAAAGATGTAGATGAACCTCAAAGAAGAGCACATATGGTTCCAGTTGCTTTAAGGCCAGAAAGAGAAGTAAAGAGAGCTTTGACTGCCTTTGCAACACAGGTAGGGATTCCCTGGGCAGAGTTTAGTATATCCTAGTCCATCTTAGTACTTGACTGAGGAGGAAGATGAGGAGGAGGAGAAAGAAGAGGATGAGCAGGAGGATAAGGAGAGTTTCTTCAAGGGTGGGTAAGCTGAATGATGCAAGATTTCCACCATAACACTAATTCACTGAAACGAAACAATGGCCATACAGAAGGATTTGGGACAACTTACAGCCCTCACTAGGCTATTCGTGGTCAGAGAAACCACACAGGAACCTGCTGAGACTCGGGAAATGATCAGTTCTCTTGGGCAACCAATGAGAGACAATTTCAGCAAAGGAGAAGCAAGGCCTTGGGAGGACTTACCTACTACTGTCTGGATTACTCTGTTTGCTGACTCACACGTGATAATTTGAGGCATGATTTCCAGATCCCTAAACTGGGGAGGTAGTATTGGAATGCTGTTATGTGTCTAAACTGGTAGCCAGGAGCAAGGCTTCCTTCTGGGGATGGGGCTTGGAGAGGGAAAGGAGATGAGAAGCAAAGAGCAGGTGAACTCACAGAAACAGGTCTGAGTCAGAAACTGGCTTTGGGAGGTCCTCACATCCAACAGCTGCTCGATCAGAAGGCATGATCGCTGAAGAGAGGCTTATCATTCTGATTAGCACTCAGGTTAACAGTGATGGTTCTGATGACTGGACTCCACTTTCCAGTTTGAAAAGACCCCACACAGATTGTTTATCTAAGAAGGGCAAGACTTCTTAACATTTCCCCATGACTCACCCATGAAGCTAGAAGCCCTAACATGTCAGAGGCTCCCGTATCAGCTGTCTTGGAAAACTGTGCCTCCACATCCATTTGTATGCATGAGCACATACATATGTGTGCATAAATACATCTCAGGGTTGTTTCCTTGCCAATTACAGTTGATCTAAACCTCTTCCAAGTAGCTCAGCTGGTCTCTTATTTTTTAGGCTCCTTGGCTGCTCCGGGCATCTCCCAGGCAGTTTGGCATATTTCAGACTTCATTTAATGTAGGGCGTGGATGGGGAGTCGTGAATCTGGTCAGTTTCGGGGTCTTATTGAAACTATTTTAAATTGTTTACTTTAGGTTTTAAGGAGATTCCCTGCAATAGGACAATGCTAATGATTCTACCTGCTACATCCTGACTTATCCGAGGCTCTGTCCCATTAATGGTGACTGGTTGGATGCCAAGTGGACTTGAAGGTTTCCTTCTTCTAGGGACAGCATCTCTAGCTCAGATGTGGTGGTCCTTCAATCATGGAGCCAGAAATGCCTGCAATGTTCTGTACTGCCACAGCAAGGCACAGAATCTTAGGAGGATTGCTGTCATTTGAAGGTTTATCTTCCAGTGGCCTCACACTGAGGGTCACAGCAATCCTTGCCAGTGCATTTCCTCTGGAATAGAAGCCATCAGGAGATCTCAAGACTCCAGCCTTGCAAAAGGTGTGCATGTCTTTTGCTTTCTCATTCTCTCTACAAGTCCCAACCTAACTTTGTCCCCTCTGTTCTGCTCCTAACTACATGTTCTAGGAAGCAAGATGATATAGATTTAGTAAATGGTAGTCTAAGTTTCCAATGAAAGTTTATAATCTTCTCCTGATATCAGGAGCAGTTTTAATATGGAATCCATTCTGTAAGTGATTTTTATTCTGGGGCATTACCTTCAACTATGGTATGTGTTTCTGTAGCCATCTAGAGAGAGTAGGGGTTTTTATTAGACCCCTGATCACTTCTTTCTAGTTACTGGTTATATCCATCCATCATTTATTTTAAGTTGGCCAATTGTATTTATTACATACATCTGGGTCTTCTATTTTGAACATTTGTTCAGCCGTTTATAGAAAGAAGTAAAAGGACCAGCCTCTCTGGCAAGGTTTCTGCCATCCTGCTTTAAGGTTGGCTACTGAATGTGTCCCATGGCGGGGTGGGGGTATGGGTCTGCTGAGTGGATGAAAGGCACTTGAGGGAGAATGTCACATCTGGAACAGAAAGCAAAAAACATGACTTCATAAGCAGAGTGGATGATTTACCCAGAAGCCTGGAAACAACCAGAGTCTACTTCCACAATTCCAGATTTGCCTTGGAAGGTAGAAGACAAGTTCCTGGCTGGGGGGTGTCATATTGCTCAAGCTCTCTGTGAACTGGATGTAGCCTGGGCTTCTGGAGGTGCTTTGTCTACAGGCCATGATTCCCCTTTTTTCTTTCCCCTTTCTGCTCCTTCTTTCTCCTCTCCTCACCCCTCTGCCCACACTCTCTCCCTCTTTATCCCCTCTACATCTCCCACAGTAAAAACAAGGTCTCCTTCAAGTCTAAGAGGAGGAGCAGCTAAAGGGATCATGTTCCTGAGATTTTAACATGGGTTCAGCTGTGAAACACAAAGCAGGCCTTTGGTTTTCTGATCTGGACAAATCTGTTCTGTGGAATAGCTGTGCATCACTTTGTGGCAGACCTGCTGAAGCTTTCAGGGTCATATGCCTTAGGTCGAAGAAATGGAACAGTAGTCCTGGTTAGAAATAGAGACATTTTGGTAAGAAAAGGAAGACTCCCAGAGTGTGCCCAGTGGGGAAAGTCATATGCTCATAAACACCAGGCCACACTCAGCGCTGATTCCAGCATCTTCTATTGTTTGTATTTCTTTAGCTTTCCCACATGAGCTCCTGTTGTTCAGGGAGGCAGCGTTTTCAGTCTTCCTTGCATACTGGCCTCTTCATTTCTGGTCCTGATGCTGTTCTCTCCTCCCTGCTCTCATGCCATATGGACCCTGGTTTGTTTTGTGCCCTCGGTATCAATATGTAAAGATGGCACATGGACAACTCCTGGCCTTTTGACGGTCTTTTCCATTTGTTGGACAACTGTTGATGTGACAGGCCATGTCTGATTGTGTGTGCCAGTAAGCCTGTTTGCTTGCTTTTCTCCATAGCCTTGTGTGGCATCTGTCTACAGGTAGTTTAATCTTTAACTCTGTTTTGTGTCTGAAAGCTATTTGTACTCATCTTGAGTCACTTTGATGGGCCAGCTGATGTAATCTCTGCTGTCTGATGCTTGAATAAGCACTCAGGTGTTGGTTTTATTGTGAGATAAAAATGAACATTTTTTAATTATATTTCAATTTGTGTGCATTTTGTTTAGAGAAGTCTATGTGTAGAAACTTATGTGTGTAGAAATCTGTGTTCGTGTTAACTGTTTTGATGTAGGCTACAAAGCTGATGCTGAAGCAATCATCTTATTAGAGATTTATTTGCATTCTCATTCCCTGGACACCAAAGAGGAGAGGTAACTGCTCTTTCCAGTCCTTTCTATGTGACTCCAGGGAGTCGAGGATTAACAGTGGTGGCAAGGGGTGTCTGGCCTCACAGAAACCACATCAGAAGACCACACAAACATCATGGCTTGTTCTGTTCATCTGAGAGATGCACATAAACCTTAGATAGCCCAGTCACTGAGATACACCATGCTTCTTGCTTCAAGGACTTCTTAGGACACCTGAGAAGTCCATTGGTGGTTTCTGGGAAGCAGTCCACATCAGCCATCACATAGTGATTACCTAGAACAAGTCAGTTAGCATTAACCATTGCTAAGCCACCAATTTGAGCAGACTAACCTAAAACACAGTTTTCCTCTAGAATTCCTCAAAATAGCCGACTAAAATATGTATAGCCTTGTCATCTTAGTGTTTTCCCAGATTTATTTATTTATATGTACATAGGTGTTTGCCTACATGTATGTTTATGCACCGATGCCCCAGTGCCCTCAGAGGCCAGGAACAGGCATCAACTCCCTACAAGTGGAGTTGCAGATGGGTTTGAACTTCCAGATGGGTGTTGAACATCAAACCTTGTTGAATAAGAGAACCACTTGTTGGTTCCAGGCCATCCGGGTAGCTCAGACACAAAATAATCACACAGAAATGATATTATTTAAATCACTGATTGGCCCATTACCTCTAGCTTCATAGTGGCTAACTCTTGCGTATTAATTTAACCCATCTCTATTAATCTGTGTATCGCCACGTGGCCTACTGGCTAAGTTTCAGCATGTCTGACTCTGGTTGCTCCATGGCTACTCTCTGACTCTGCTGTTCTTTCTCCCAGCATTCAACTTAGCTTCCCCTGCCTACCTAAGTTCTGCCTTGCTATAGGTCTAAAGTAGTTTCTTTATTCATTAATGGTAATCACAGCACAGAGAGAAGACTCCCACATCAAAACCTCAGATCTCTGGAAGGGCAGATGGTGCTCTTGACCACTAACTAAGTCTTGTCTACCCACACCTTATTACATTTTTAAACATTTTAACTGATTTTTTGGGAATGTCACAACATGTACCCCAATCCCTCTCATTTCCCAGTTCCTCCATATTTATCCTTTGTCCTTGCAGCATCCCTCCCTTGATCGTCTGTGCACCATGCCCCTCTGTTCTTTCTTCCCATTTCCACTCGTGTCTTTATTATCTTAGTAGTGTACTCACGGCTTTTAATGTCACATGTATTATAGTAGCCTCTTTCAACTCCTCCTCAACACTTTAAGAACTCTTTACAATTGTCATTAAACTTTTCTAGTTTCAAGACGTGTGCAGAGAATGTTGCACACACGTACAGACTTGTACACACACACACACACACACACACACACACACACACACACAGAGAGAGAGAGAGAGAGAGAGAGAGAGAGAGAGAGAGAGAGAGATATTTAAGACCCAAACATGAGAGAAAATATGGAATGAGTCTGGAATATGTTGTTCAACATAATAATTCATTATTAATGTTCTTGAAAAGACCTTGATTTCATTTTTCATATGGCTAAATAAAATTTAATTGTGTATTTGATCCACATTTTACTTATAGATCCATGTATCAATGTCCATGGGTAGACTGGGGTCTTTTTCTTGCTGTTGTGAATAAAGTAGAAGTGAATGTGGGCAGGCATGTATCTGTGCAGTGGGATATTGAGTCCTTTAGTATATACTCTAGTGTCATATAACTAGATCATGGCAGCACCAGAACATACAACAACTAGAAGTGAATCATTAATGGATCTTATTCCCACACCTTATCTACCAAGTCTGTTTCTATCCTTTAATGATAACAATTTTTACTCCAGAAAGGATGTCATATAAGGATGTACAGGAATTTGGGGGGTATCTACTGGCATTTATAAGTTCATGTATCCTGGAACAAGTAATGGGTACTTTTGACTGCTCCCTGATTGAGGCAGATTCACAAGTAAGTAGGCTTTTCAAAGAGGATCCTCCACCATCTGCTATTAAGGGATAAGACAACCAAATGCCTACAGTAGCTGTATAAGTCAATGACTCAGAAAATCTCTCTCTGTTGAGACGGACCTGCTCTTGAAGCTGCAGAAGCATCTATCACAGCTCTCAGTGCTGCACAGTGTTCCCTTGGTAAAAGGCTTCATTTCAGCGTGAGCTCATGCTTCAGGAAACTGGCTGGAAGCTAAACAAGACCTGAGATTGTCTGAGAAAGAAAAATAAGGTTGTCACTGGAATCCTGAGATACAGTGTTGGATAAAAGCAAAGCTTGAATGGAAAAAGCAATCTTAGACAATTATGTAAATGAGACATGGCAGTGCAGCTCTGATTAGAAAGTTTTATTGACCACCAAGCAATGTGAGAATAAAGGCTGTCTGCTTTGCAATAATTGTTCATTAAAGACACAGCACCTGTATTGTTAATTTCCTAAGGTTGTTAAGGTGTTATTAATCAGTACTAATATTACAATTATGTTTTTTCAATTGGATCAGGCAACAGGGAAATATACAATTCACAGAATAGACATACACAGTACTGAAACACTGAAGATGTACTGCGTATGAACTGTGAATTTCTTATCACTCATCACATTTTAGACTTTACCTTTCTCTCCCATTTTTTTCACTTCTTTGTCATCATACTATTCCTGGGTACCAATTGTGAGTGTCAGAGATCAGATGGAAAGGGATCCTGGCTGTTGGGAGCCAAGGAATACTGAGTGTTACAGCTCGAGTTGAAGAGTATTCTGGCAGTGGAGAGTCAGAGAACACTGAGTGTTACAGCTTGAGTTGTAGAGTATTCTGGTAGTACAGAGTCAGAGAACACTGAGTGTTAAGGCCGAGTTGTAGAGTATTCTGGCAGTGGAGACTCAGAAAACACTGAGTGTTACAGCTTGAGTTGAAGAATATTCTGGCAGTGGAGAGTCAGAGAACACTGAGTGTTACAGCTCGAGTTGTAGAGTATTCTGGTAGTACAGAGTCAGAGAACACTGAGTGTTACAGCTCGAGTTGTAGAGTATTCTGGTAGTACAGAGTCAGAGAACACTGAGTGTTACAGCTCGAGTTGTAGAGTATTCTGGTAGTACAGAGTCAGAGAACACTGAGTGTTACAGCTTGAGTTGTAGAGTATTCTGGTAGTACAGAGTCAGAGAACACTGAGTGTTACAGCTCGAGTTGTAGAGTATTCTGACAGTACAGAGTCAGAGAACACTGAGTGTTACAGCTCAAATGGAACAGTGCTCTGGCACTCTGGAGCCAGGATATGATATCACAGGACACAGTAAGCATGGCAGCTTACAGCCCTGCTCTAGGGAAAGGTTTCCTCAATGTACAGCTATATTGAGTCAGGACAGGACTTCACAGCAAGCTTGTAACAACTCTGCCATGCTAGAGCAAAGCTTCCCTGGCAAAAGTGTTACAGCCCTGTTATGTTCCAATCTGCTCCATCTCTGAATTCCCTAGCTAAGGTGTGACACCAATGTTTTACAAATTATGATACAGGAAGAGAACACTGGGAATACGGTTAACTCCAGCATTGCACACACCTCTGTCCAGCCAACTAAAACTTTGTCCCATCCAAGGGTTCACGTGTCAAAAGGAAGTAGACAGAAATAGGCTTCTTTGTGTGACACACAATTGCTTTTACACACATGTACACAAGCAAGGTTCTATTATCATGGCCAGGAAATTCTCCCTGAGCATGTGATACATTCAAAGAGAACAGAGTTTACCAGTGCAAACAGACATATGAAATCTCCTGATGAAGGCAACACAGAAACTGATCAGGCAGTTTAGGGGAAGGAACCCCCCCGCCCCACACACAATTGTCCATTTTTCCCCATGGCCAGAAGTAGGAAATGTCCTTGGTTTCTGGTCAGATCACCAGAAGGGAACTCTAGCTTCTCACATCCTCCTGAATTAGAGCCCCTGCTAAGGACATGGGAAGGTATGACTGAGACTCAAGTATGGACACTAGTCCCTTCTGGGGAACACCTTTATCATTGGATCTAGGCCCTCATGGTGAACTTGCAATTATCAATTCTCCAATTCTAACCCGTCTCCTACATGATTTGGGGGACTCTTCAGGGTGTGTGTGACAGTACCATCCTTTGAAGATACTGAGGATGGATCCCAGAATTCTGATGAGTTGCCTTAAAGGAAAGCTACTTCCTCGGGATGGAAAGAATGGAATACAGCTCTGGCTGTGGCTGGCTGGTGACATGAATGTAAATGGCTCTGAAGAATGACTGTCACAGACTCTCATATCGATGGTCCCTTAAGTGTTAGTTAAACAGAGTCTGTCAGTCATACAGCTTCTCTGTCTCTGTCTCTGTCTCTTTAGTTGTCTGCTCCCTTTGCCGTGTGACCGCATACAAATAACAAATAGTGTACAAATAACTCTCCCTCTTCTCTAGCTTCCCTCTCTGAGCAAATGCCAAGATCCACAGGCTGTCAACCCTGCAGGTTTTATCTCAAATCAGTAAAAATTGTCCTTGAGCTTCCTTCTGATTTCATTTCTCAATTAATTTACTTACAAGACTAAGAACTCAAAATAGGCCATTGCAGTTTCCCTAGTACCAATCAGCATCCACCTCAAGGGTCGCCACAGGTTCCAGTAACAGGGTGAATTAGGCTCTTTAGCAGTGTACAGATGTGGAAAATATGTCAGCTCCATCCTCTAGGTTTTTGGGACTGTTATAACATCCTAAGTAACATGATATTATAAATCTGACTCTCATATCCATAGCACAGAATTCTATGCAGGTTTGCAAGCACATTATAGTAAAACTAATGGCAGAAAGTAGATTCTAGTAAAAACTAATGGAAGATGATTTGTAGGTGGTCAAAGTAGCGGCACCTCACATGATTCCCAGTGTGCGGGAGAGCAGGCACTTCCACACTGTGTTGTCAGGAATAAAGTTTGTCGATGGCCTTTGTAATGTAAAGGATAATTAAAAATACAGACTTTGTGATTCTGAAAGGATACCTTCAAGATTTCATTGTAGAAAAATGTTTGCAAGATGTACCATTGTAGGCAATAAAAGCTATGACGATGGAAAATTCCCATCAATAGCAGGCTGGTGAGATACAGTTTAAGGTATCCCAGTATGGATCACTGTCGACATAAAACACAAACCTGAAATTTCAACAAAATTGAAGATGGTGTCAGACAAACAAATCTCATGCAAACATGGTCCTGGAGAGAGCTAACACACTTTGTCATCTAGTCTGAGAAAGAAATCCCTGCTCAGAAGCTAGGTCACACCATGAACACATGGACCATGGAAGGAACCTCCTTGACCACGGAGACTGAAGGACAGTGGGAATTTCTGCACTCTGGAGACATTGGACTTACAGGCTGTTTACTTTATCTTGGGCCAGTGGTACCTTCAGGAATAGCCATTCCATGTCCAACTCTGTCTCTAACCTGCCACCTCTGAGAAGAAAATCCTCATAGAAGCTGTGACCTTAGAACTAACATCTTGTGATCGCAAATAAAAGGCACTTAGAAGTTACCAAGTGAGCTGAAAACCTGCTTCCAGAAATAAAAGAGTAAAGTGTCATCAGACAATGTTTTAGGCCTATAAAAAAGCTTCTCCAAAAAACATATATAAAAAAAACCCAAAAACAAGAAACTGCTTCTTCATTGGAACGTGGAAGTTTGGGTAACCTCAATCCATGTTCCTGTGCTGTGGTCACTCATAATGGCTCCAGAATAAAGTATGTCTTGTTCCCTTTAGTATGAGAGCTCTGATTTTTACATCAGCAAGTAAAAATGACACGTGACCACTTTTATTTGTACAGATCTCTGTGAAAAGGTCTCATAACATAAAAATGATGGAAAATCTTTGATTCCCGGCAACACAGAGCTTTCTATTTGATACAGAAATTATCTTAATTTTCCCTAGAGGCCACCAGTGCCCCCTCCCTCTCTTAAAGATTTGAACCTAGGCCTCCTCCTTCCAGAATTTCAGTTGTCTTCTGGTTGCACTTCATGAGGACGCCACAAGGTGGCACTATGATAAAATAAGTGTCCATCCACATAGATCTAAAGAAAAATCTTGGAGCTGGTGAATTCTCCCTGGTAGAATTCTTGTCTGGCATGGATACAGCCAACAACAGAAATACTCAGGGATGGCAGTGTAACTCCTTAGCAGAGACTTTGCTTAGCTAGAATTTACAAAGACAGGGTTTAGATTCTCCATGCCACAAAATGAACACAATTTCTTAAAAATCCAGTTTGGCCAGGCATCAAGCTACATAATTTTATTGCAATGCCCACGATACATAAGAATGCAGATGTCCGTGAATTCCAGGACAGCCTGATTTCTACCGCAGGTTTCAGGTCATGGAGGGCATAGTGAGGCTCTCTTTAAAAAAAAAAAATCAGTTACAGAACCTAAATACAGAATTTAATTATTCTGAAAATCCTGATAGGTGTAAGGGAAGACCGTGTCCTTCAGGTTTTCATTACAGGAACAAATACCTTAGAGCATTGCCTTATAAAGCAAAAGCACAGTTTTTCTAGTAGGACTGAAACCCCAGTCCTGGACCGTTTGACTCTGTTGCTTTTGATCTGTGGTGAGGCAGCATCCTTTGGTTTGAGTGAATGGTAGAGAAAAAGCAGCCCTCTCGTGGCTAGGGAGCATGGGCTAAAAGACACAGGCCTGGGTTCACTATATCGATCCCTTCAGAGGATCAACACCAAAGGCATAGGGCCTCCCACAAAGCCTTGCTTATCAAGACTTACCACCTCCCAATTGTGTTGCCTTGACAACAAAGATTCACCAAACATGTCATTGGAGAATGTTCAAGCTTTAGTCCAGAGCATATGCTAGAGACATGTACTCTGAGTGTCCGTATTATAAAACACCAGGTAGTTCTGGAGCCCCTGGGAATCACCAGCCTGTGGCAGGGACGGCAGGAGTGCATGGAAGCAGATGGAGATGCTGGCTCAGGACCTGACAGCTGTATGCAGAGCGCACAAGAGAGCAAGGGACTCCAGTGGCTGGAGGAGATTGGAGAACCCCCTGAAAGAATGGGATGTTGGAGAACCCACACTCGACTCCTGGAGAGAAATCTCGACAGTGAAGCACGATTAATAAAAACTCAGGTTCAGAAACTGGGGTTCAACCTGAAGATCCAAACAGCAAAAGAGCCAGCCACTGGCTCTTACCTGAACCTCAGTCTGAAATGGCGATCCTGCTTCAGGAATCTCAGAATGAGAATGTGTGACTGAGACTTGTCTCCCCCAGCCTTATATGCCTCTCCAGGGCTGGGATTAAAGGTGTGCACCACTGGGATTAAAAGTGTGTGCCACTGTGGCTACTGGGATTAAAGGTGTATGTTACCATAACCTGGTCTATAAGGCTGACTAGTGGGTCTGTTTTACTCTCAGATCTTCAGGCAGTCTGTATTTATTAAAATACAACTGAAATGCCACCACACTACAGTTTGCAGAGTTCAGTCTGCACAAAGAGAGGAAACGATGAGCCTTTGAATGGAATGCAGATTTGGGGTCAACAGCAAACAGAACTGTCTTTTTTTTTTTTTTGGTTTTTGGAGACAGGGTTTCTCTGTAGCTTTGGAGCCTGTCCTGGAACTAGCTCTTGTAGAAAAGGCTGGTCTCAAACTGACAGAGATCTGCCTGCCTCTGCCTCCCGAGTGCTGGGATCAAAGGCGTGTGCCACCACCGCCCGGCCAGAACTGTCTTAATGTGTGTAGAGATTTGCCACACAGAACCTCTGTGGCAATGAACATTTAAGATACTTATCTGAAAACAACTCAAAAGGAAACAGCCTTGGTGCCCCCTAGTGGCCAGAATCAGGATTTGTTCCTCTGAGAGTCTCAACAACCTTCTCTTCTGGAGAGTGAGACAAAGACTAGGAACTTGAAGGGATGGTGTCAGTCTGAGCTTTATGAATGTTTTAAATCACTAGTTGTGACCGTTTCATGTTCACCCATTCCCAGGAAGTCTAGCTTCAACCTAGAAGCCTGTGTACACTCTCTGATGGGGAAAACTGAACCTGGGAGTGTACAATGCTAGAGGAGACACAATCACCTCCTCACACACACGTGGGTGTGTGCACTCATAGGAGCAAAGCTTCACTTTTATCCATGTTGTCCCTCCATGAAACTGAAAACAATGAATGCTTTCCAAAGGTCTGTATATCCGAAATACTTGAGTTCATCTGCGTAGAATTACATTCTCGGCTTCCTTAAATTATGGAATTCCTTTTGTCTTGACTGCAGAAATTTCAAAGCTAGAGCAAATGATATTGTAGAGGGAAATCATTTTCTCAATGGACCAGTTCCTTTCTCATGGTTCTGAGGTGTCTCACTCACAGCCTGGGGACACCGTCTGACACATTGCTTTAGCCCACAAACATTCCACCTTCCCACATGCCCACACTATTTTTAAGTAGTAGAACTACAGCAGAGAACTTCCACTGAAGCTACTCTTTTCCATTTCTTACTCTCACGGTCCCTCGGTAACTCTTGAGTGCTTGTGTTGTGACATATTCAAAATATGTTGTACAAGATGCTCAATGAAATCACTACCTATCATCCCCATTAGTAAGTGAATCTCACAGAAGATAGATAATAACCCAGTATTTAGGATTTGCTTGCAAATGTTTCTTCCCGCCATTGACACAATTCCGTGTTTTTATACAGTTAGAGTGCAGCTTTTTAATAAACCTTTTAGTTATTCTTTATGTCTTTCACAACTCACATGTCCATCCCATTCATTCCCCCATCCCTTCTGATCTGCTCTCTGCCCTTTCACCCTATAAAATAAAGTAGAACAGAATTTGCGATAAAAGAGAAAACAGGAGAAAATTCTCATGGTGGAAACCGTACTGTGACACAGTGAGTCACACAGTGCACAGGTTAGCCCGTATATCTTTACTTGCAGGGCGTCATTGGTCTGGTTTGAGGTCTCTGGTTTCTGCTACACTGTCGATGCTGGCCCTCACTATGATTCCTCTTGTATGTCCTGTTGTTGCCCCATGTCATGGAGATCCTGCAGCTTTGGGTTTGCAGGACCAGCTGCTTCACGTCCTCCAGACTCCTCCAGAAGATCACAGATGGGGTGGGTGTTAGGGTGAGCCAACTCATAGCCCTGGTTCTGGGCTTGAGTGGTTGCAGGTTTGGTCAGTCAGCCAGTTCTCCCCTGTCCTCGCCTGTCCAGGGTGAGCTCTCTGGCATTGTCGTGACTAGTTCACCCTATGCAGTAAGGAACAAGGGGCGGGACTGGTTCTCCTGCTTTCATGCTCCCAGGGTCGGCTCTCCCACACCTATACCAGCAAGGCCAGCTCTACTGTGCTGCCCAGGTGAGGTGAAGAGGCCACTCTCCGGGGTACTGCAGCCGGTGAGGGTCATGGACAATTCTCCTGCCCTTATGACCTCAGGGTCAGCTCTCTCATCTTCCACAGGAGGTGAGGGCAGGGGTTAGGGGTAGAGGGCATCTCTCTGGCGAGCATGCTACCCTATGGAAGATGTGGGGCAGGGCTAAATCTCTCATGCTCATGTTTTAGGCTCTGTCGCCAGTGCCCCTGTCAACAGGATCATCTCTACTGTGCTGCCCAGGCAAGCTGCAGGGCCCATTTTCCTGAGTGCTGCATCTGGTAACCGGGAGGGTCAACTCTCCCTAGTGTTGTAGTCAGAGAGGGACGGGACCAACTCGTGCAGCCCTATCTTCTCGGCCTTTGGTGGTACAGGACCCAAGGACATCAACACAGTGCAGCAGGGTCGGGAACCCAGACATGGGTCTTGGCAGCAGCCCAGGCGCGGACATCACCTTGTGGCACTGGATTGGTCCTCGAGCAGGTAGCCCCTGGTTTTCACATGGGTATCCTTCTCCTGCTCAGTATTAATGGCACTGGTTAGGGTCCTGCTTTCTCCTCTCGAACCCAATTTTAAATCACGACATATCATGACCTAAATAAAACATTTCAATTATTTTTGAAAATGTACTTAATAACACATGAAAATTTAAGAGTATTTCCTAGAGCTATGATCCCTTTCAGGACCCAGAAAGAGTGAAGGGCAATCTAGAAAGGCTTTACAAGAGGTAGGGTGTGAAAAAGGTCAGAATACGTGGTGTGAAAGTCTCAAAAATTGGGGAGGAAAAGGGATTGGGGATTGGTATGTACAGTAAAAAGATTGCTTTAAAAATGAAATGAAACAAATTCTCAAAATTAATAAAAATCAATTTATTTAAAAGAAGAAAAGATAATAATTCCAAAAGCAGCTGTTAACAAGGTGAGAAAATCTTGCTTTTCTAACATCCTTAAACTCCCCAGTAAGCACCTTGTTCTGAACGGGGAAGGCTGTAACTAATGGTGGCTTGCCAGCCTGCTGAACATATAGCTTCCTTTTCTCTTAATCGCCTAACTGCTCTCATCCCTTTAGGGATCTGCTGTCTCAGGTGATTCTATGTGCTGTTCTCCTGAGTGGGATTTCCTTTTTTCTCGTCACCCAGAGGGGCTGTTGATGGGACTCAGCAGACCACAACACCAGGAGAGTGCAGAATGACCCTTCCTCAAGCCTTGAAAACAATCTTCTGAAGGAGAGGCTGTTCTCTGAGCAAGGCTAGGGAGGAAAACTTCCCTCAGTTCTGCCAGTGTGACATAAGTTTTGTGAGGTAATTTAAGAACTATATCTCAGGATACCCCCTCACAAATCTCACTTGAGGGTATCTTATGGAAACTTGCTACTGTCCATGAACAGGGTACGATGTTGGGTGATCTTTAAAATAGGACATGGGTTCAAGACAAATGGCCCAGTGATTAAATTATTTGCTGCTTGTGCAGAAGACAAAGGTTCAGTTCTCAGCAACTACACCAGGCAGCTTTCCACTTTCTATAATTCTAGTTCCAGTGGATCTGATGTCCTCTTGTGGACACTGTGGTTGCCTGAATGCACTTGGTGCACACAACACACTTGCTGGCACTCACACAAGGACACAAATGAAAATAAATCTTTTAAAAATGTGTAGACATAGCATTAGCTTGGTGAGCTGTGAGTTAAGTGAGATAATAAAAAAACATTTCTTATTGGTTTCTAACAAGAGCACAGATGTGCACATGTTCAAAGTCATGCCTTTGGATGTGTTGAAGTCAACGTTTTGGGCAGGATTCCTTCCTGGGCCACTATAGGGGCTTTTTGTTATCATGCTTTTCAGAAAACCCACATAGAGATGATCCCCATGAGGTAACCCAATTAGAGATCCCCAAATGGGAACATGGATTAGTCTAAGAACCTGTTTGGCTTATTCTGCAACAGATCTCAGTGGAGATGCAAAACACAGAGTTTGCCTAATGGCTGCTCGCAGACTGCATAGGATGCTGGTAGTATCTTTTCATTCAACCCATCCCACATTCCCAAGCACAGGGCTCCTCAGATCTGTCAGTACCCAGACACCACCACATCAGGATCTCGGCCACCTACTGCCTACCTGAGTCATGGAAGGATTACTTCAAATTCACAGTTTCCTTTTTGCCCACTAAAATTAAACTTAAGTTCACAACCTGTGCTATCACTGCAGGTGTTTCATGAGATCTAAGGGGAAAGGGTAGGGATACACTCACAGCTTTATGATTCAAGTGTTTCCTAACTCTTCCACATTGCTTTCAGACTCACTCAAGCTTCAGAAATGGAACACTTTCCACAGCCTCTCCTCGGATACCATCATCTCTCGGTAAGGAGATTCACCCTTGCCCCATTTCCAGTTCCTTTCTTCCCACTGCCTTTCCTCCCTCCACCCTTCTGCTTCCACATTCATAACAGAGATTTCTCTGTCATCTGCTAACAGGCTTTCCATTGCAGATTTTGCCTGATCCTCACAGCTTTAGGACTGCCTCAAACACACGTGATTGTCGGCGCTGCTTCTTTCACTCATCAGTTTGTCCATCTTTCCCCAGGCCATTAAGCCTGACATAGTTGTTGCTGTTAAATCTCACCGATGCTTTTTGTTTCCAGTTTTAGGCGTAGCAGGTTCTCGACCTTCTTGGGTAGTTCATTTCCTTAAAAAATGTGGTTTGATACCATTGCCCTGAGAAAATCAAAATGCCATTTTCTCCACCTGGAAGACAGCTGTGTCTTCAGTCTCCCATCTTACCCCAGATGGGCCACATTGCTGCAGAGTTTTGATACCTCACCTAGCCTAGTGAGGCTCTGAGTCTACCAGGGAGCAGGACGTAAATGGAAGATGCATTAGTCTGTTGGAAGATACTCCTTAAGATCCTCTAAAATATTGACGAGGACCAAAGCTTCTTTTTTTGGAAGCAGAGTTTCTCTGTGTAGCTCTGGATGTCCTGAAACTCACTTTATAGTTGAGATTGGCCCCCAAATCAGAGATCTGCCTGCCTCTGCCTCCTAAGTGCTGGGATTAAAGGTGTGTAACATCACTGCCCAGTGTAAACCTTCCTTTTAGCTTCTAATTTATTTTATAAGCAGAAGATCACTCTGATAGACATCCAGACAAACATTGTAAAAATAGGGAGTGATTATAACTTATGTTTAATTACTAAAAATCTCAAAAATAGCAGAAAATGTTTTGCTGTATATGAAAAGAATTGCATGCTTCATCCACATAAATTTTATTTCACAAGTGTGAGTTACACATGAGACTTGGTAGTGCCTTCTTGGGTATACCGAATCACATGTTGCTCTCCATCTCTGTTACTATATTAGTGCTTCACATAACAATGCCAAGAGAGAAAATAGGTAAACAGAAGACAGAAGAAAACATTTGTAGGTCATATATCTAACAGTGTTAATCTCCAGAATGTGCAAGCAATTTTATTTTTTAATTGATTTTATTGAGCTATGCATTTTTCTCTGCTCCCCTTCCATCCTCTACCCTCCCCTTCAATCCTCTCCCTTGGTCCCCATGCTCTCAATTTACTCAGGCGGTCTTGTCTTTTTCTACTTCCCATGTAGCTTAGATTCATGTATGTCTCTCTTTAGGGTTTTCATTGTTGTCTAGGTTCTCTGGGATTGTGATTTGTAGGCTGGCTTTCTTTGATTTATGTTAAAAAAAACACTTATGAGTGAGTACATATGATAATTGTCTTTCTGGGTCTGGGTCACCTCATTCAATATGATGTTTCTTAGATCCATCCATTTACCTGTAAATTTCAAGATGTCATTATTTTTTCTGCTATGTAGTACTCCATTGTGTAAATGTACCACATTTTCCTTATCCATTTTTCGATCAAGGGGCATTTAGGTTGTTTCCAGGTTCTGTCTATGACAAGCAACACTGCTAGGAACAAAGTTGAGCTCACGTCCTTGTGGTATGCTTGAGCATCCTTTGGGTAGATACCCAAAGGAATTTTGGGGTCTTGTGGAAGGTTGTTTCCTAATTTTCTAAGAAATGACCATACTGATATCCATAGGGGCTGTACCAGTTTGCACTCCAACCAGTAATGCAGGAGTGTTACCTTTATCCCAATACGGATTGTACTCATGCCTAAACAGTCAGCAAATGAAAGGCCTTGAATTTGTATCCAGTACACTGTTCTGAATTGTTGGAAAATGTCGGGAACTTGTTGAGCAACAGAATGAGTTGAGAAAAGAATGCACATTAAAGTAACTATCAGAGTGTCTGTAAACTAGAACAAGGTTAGAGAAAAATAAGATTGTGGCCGTGGCAAGAGGACACCATTACCATGTGGGGAGAGAAGTCCTAGTGTAGTCTGTTGATTGTGTCTGTGAAGTTCAGAATCTTAACAGAGAACAGAGATATTCATTCTTGGTGTATTGTCTTCAAAAGGATGGGAGAGGGACAGTGACAGAGAGACAGAGATGGATAGAAAGAAACAAAGAGACTGTGACAGAGAGAGCGAGAGCATATGTGAGAGCAGATCCATGATATTTAGAAATGCAGATGGCAGTGGAGAAACGGGCACATAAAGAGGAAACAAAAATCAAAACAGAGTCAAAACACACCATTAACCCCAACAGCAATTGTAATGACCCACAGAGACAAGGATAACGGGGTAGGCACAAATATGGGAAAAGCCCCTCAACTTGGCTTTTGACTGGAGTAGTGATTATAAAAAATTTGGGGGAAGGCCTCACCGGCTCTCCTGGAGCACTCTACATAAACCATGGAAGTCTTCAACTCAAATAGTTCTGTATGTGTGTCAAGAAGGCAGAGGTCCACTGTGGTGGCTAGTTTGTCAACTTACAGAAACTAGAGTCATGGAGAGAAAGTGGACCATAGATGAAGAACTGCCTCCACCAGATTGACCTGTAAGCAAGTCTGTGGGGCATTTTTCTTGATTAATGAATGGTTGATGAAATAGAGCCCAGCCCACTGTGGGAAGTGCCTCCTGGGCAACTGGTCCTGGGTTGTATAAGACATGTTTTTCAACAAGCCGCAGAAAGACACTGAGCAGCTTTCCTCCATCTTCCCTGCCCCTGCTTCTGTTCAAATGCCTACTCTGACTTCCCCCAATGATGGCCTGAGATTGGGACATGTAAGTCAAATCTACCTTTTCCTCCCTCAGTTGCTTTTGAAGTTTTTATCACAGCCCTATAGAAGCAATAGAGCACACTCACTTAGGTTACCTTTCACATCTATAGAAAACAAAGTATCCAGAGCACCAGATTGCACGGGAGTCTCCAGGAATACCATTCACATCATCAGTACGACAGGAATAAACTCCAAGTTCTCTGTTCATTGTAGGGTCTAGTTTTCACCTCAGGGTGCAGTGTCTCTGACAGAAACATGGCTCCCAAGGAAAGACAGAGAGAGAAACTATGCCAATATTGGTCCAGTTTCATCTTCCCCAGTATTCTGATACTGTTAACACATTAGTCAGATGCGTACTTCTGAGAGCACAAGATCTCAGTTTATTCAGAGAATACAGAGTGACAGCCACATGGAAAACAAACAAACAAAAAAACAAAAAAAAGTTCAAAGAAACAGGTAAACTTAATTTTAATATTTTATTTAATATAAATTGTCAAAAACTCTACATTTTAAAACTTGCAAACAACAAAAGTAAATTGATCATTACACTGGTATTTTAGTTGGTTTTTAAAATTTTGTGCATTATATAATGATGCAAGCATTATGAAAAATAAGTACAAATTTGAAATGTCATATCACAAAAGAATTATGACACCTGAATTACAGCATATTTTAACATTCTTTTTCTTATTAATTTAGAAATATAATGTTACCACCAGAAGAAAATTAATAAAAACAAGTATTACCTGCCTTTCCATTTTCTTATTACATTTTGCCTGTAAAATATAATTTGAACCCAGGCAGTGGTGGTACACGCCTTTAATCCCAGAACTTGGGAGGTGGAGGCAGGTGGATCTCTCTGAGTTTGAGGTCAGCCTGGCCTACAGAGTGAATTCCAGGACAGGCTTCATTGCTACACGGAGAAACCCTGTCTCGAAAAACCAAAAAAATATATATAGTTTGATACATTTACCAGCATCACTACTAAAAACAAAATTCAATTACTTTTTTTCTGTGGTCAGACTGAAACAAACATGACCTCACTTAAAAAAGAAAAAAAAAATAAACAAATAAGCCATTGCTTTTACTAATTTATTTCAGTAGGACAAAATCATGTGAAAATTATTACTTACAATCTATTCTTTTTGTTACTCAGTGACTGAAATGCAGTTATTTTGACATTTCAACAAATGCTAATTTTGTATTTTTATCATGACTTTGTGATGCAGTATGCATTTACAGAAATTAACAATGTGAGCAAGGTATTTTTATGTGTCCGTGTTCATGTGTGGGAGAAGGTTCATGCACTTGACTATGTGCCTGTGCGCACACGTATGTGCTCATGCTCACACATGCATGCCAAAAGTCAATATCTGTTTTTTTCCTCTATACACATTTTCTGAGGGCAGATCTCTCACCGAACATAGAATCCACTAAATTGCTAGAATGTCTGGTTTTGTAACCCCAAATGATCTTCCTTCCTCCACATTTTCAACACTGGAGTTACAAGTGTGCTCTTTAATGCTCAGCTTTTTACACAAATGCTAGGTTGGGAGCTGAGCACAGGAGTGATTGTGTGATAAGCAACTGGGTGACTGAGGCATTTCCTTAGCCCTGTGTAAATTCTTAATTACTGACTTTACATACACCATTTCTAAGTAATTCTAGGATATGCAAACTGAATTTATATTTGTGTTATATTTTGGAGTAGAAATTCAGTTAGACTCAGTACTCAAACATGTCTAGTATGTGTCATACCAAATGGGACACAGCTAATGGAAAAGAGAAGCAAAATGTATGTAGGGAATGATTTATCCAGCTAAGGAAATGTACAGGATTGATAGAACTGGGAGTAGAATAGGAGAACTAAAGTAGGGGGAATATTATGGCAAGGATCCTAAATCCCCACCTAAAAATTCACGTGACAAAGGCTAGACACCCAACGGAAGACTTCATGGGAAGAAGTGGAAACTTTACAGTTGGTCTGCATCAAAGAATTGTCCAACTATATTTATGTTCTTAAGGTTATATCGAAACATCAGAGCCTCTGCTTGCCTGCTTTCCTTGTCCACTACTAAATCTTGATGGTTTCCCCAAAGCAACCAAAACCAGCCTATAGTAACTTAGGGGATAAAAACATTGTCTCATAAAAGAACCCACCACCATATCCTCAAATATAGGCAGAAAAGGCTGTCATTGTCCTGATTTGTGTGGTGTACCAACAATTGAACCAACAGGATGAGCAGAAATATAGCAAACTAGGACTCGATCATCCTGTATTACATGGACACAATGTGATCAGTAAAATGAAATATATCATAGTAGACAAGAGATACACAGGAATTCTCGAAGTCCTCCAGTTTTTCTAAATTATTCTGTATAGGAATTAGTTTACTCATCTATTTTCCCTAAGTGTAATTTCCCTCAATGTAAGAACCTTATATATTACGTGTATGGGTTCAGGAAATAACATTTAGTACTTAAGTAGTACATATCAGATTGAAACGGTGTTAGACTGTGAAATTTACCCTGAGTAAGTGATCCAATTCATGTCATGCCTCCCTGCAACCTGTAGCATTGACTTCAGGTGTAGTTGTACAATAGCAAGCCTCCGTCGATCTAAGCTGCTCTGAAAATGCCATCGTTCATAGCAATGTATAGGGATAGGATAAATCACATATTTTAGCTTCATCAAGGGTGTTAACCTATGCATGATATGCACAAGCATAGGCATTGTGATGGGGTTAACAGCAAAGGACAGGATACGGAGTTGAGTACAACGAATTAGGGCAGGGATAAGAACAGAGATTGCAGAATCATTTATAAGGCAATGACTTATCTCTAGATGCTTAAGAGTACCAGAGAGATTTAACAGAAGAGTTTGAAAGGGCTCAAAGTCATCCCAATACATCGCATTGTTACGAAGATTCAAGATCTTTAGGTGGGAAGCCTGAGGGCACTGGGCTAGAAATCGGAAGTCTCTGTAGGATATTTCACAGGATGGCAGATACAAAAAATCCAGGCTAGGTGGCAAAACTCTGTAGGGAGAAAACAACAATAAAACTTCTGAAGAATGAGGAGTGAATGAGAAAAACTATACCTTTATATCCAGAATAAACCACTTTTCACATGCACTATAAATGGGTATTAATACGTTAATCTGTCCTTTGTTTGCTTTATAGTTTTGAGACTCTGAGAAAATTTTTTAGGCAGTAACTTACTATGTAGTCCTGGCTGTCCTGGAACTCACTATAGATATCATACTGGCATTGAACTCAGAGAATCTGCCCGTCTTTGCTTCCCGAGTGCTGAGATTAAAATCCTGTGCCACCACACCTGGCTGAAAGTTTTGTTTTCAACACTGAGATACAATTTCTTTTAATCTTAAGAATGTGTTAAGTGTATTGTAATTGATGATTTTAGAAAATATTAAGAGGAAAACTAACACACTTATTATCCATTGTAGATTTCAGTTCACGTTTTTAGTGGAAAGGGATCAGAAAGAGCAGTCAACTGAAAATTACCTTTGGTCAGTCCCTAAATACCATCCTCTACTTTCATGGCCTATGCCTCGGTGACTACAAATTAGTAAAATGGTCTGACATTGTAAACCATTGGCATCTATGATTATGTGCATCAGTGCTATAGAAAGACAAGTCTTCCACCATCTCAATTTATTTCTTCTCATATCTAGATGCCTAGTGATTTTACACCTTCATATTTCTGCACTTATCTTTAAATTGCTGGCTGCTTAGTTTATGTACTTCCTCCTCCATTTCCAAATTCCCCAAAGTGACAAAGTGGAAAGCATGAAAGGTTTTGAGGAGTTTAGGAATACCCATGAATATTTTCTACTTTGTCCCAAGAGTTATCCAAGAAACCCAGAAACCTGCCCAAAACTCTTACCTGAGCACGCTGTCCAGACGATTTTTGAGACAGAATGAAGCCAATTTGAGTTCTTTAACGTTTTCCATACGTTGCAAATGACTAAGGAAATTTTTAAAGACTTTCCCACTCAGAGATCTAAAAGTGACTTTCAGCAGTCTAAGGCTCTTTAGGTGGCTCATCTGAGACAGGATGTTGGTGATATCAGTCAGCGAACCCTTATCAACTGACAATCGATTAACACAGTTGAGATCAAGAAATCTCAGGGTGCGTTTGCAGTCACCCAATTTAACAACTTGTAAATCTCGACAGCATACGTGCAAAGCCCCTAAACTCTCCACAGTTTTCCTCACAAGCAAAAACAAAAATTCCTTTTCCATTAAGGAGCCATCTAGGGAAAGATCCACTAGTAATTCTATAGGTCTGGGTAAATGAATTGTGGACTCTGAATCTATAAAACGAAGCTGTCCTTCCATTTTCATGACAGAGTGGTCAGAATAAGTACAAGAGTGAAAACAGAAAGGTGATTTGATGCTGACTTGAGGGCATGTGATCCTACAGTGACTGTCTCGCCTTAAATCTAGGATCCTCAGTTTAGGTTTCCTGTAGGGGTAAGAGGAGATAGAATATCTGAGAAATAGCAAATGATAATGAAACACAGTAGGATCAATGATGGCATATAGGAACAAATCCTTTTATCCATAGCTGGTACTCCTTGTACTAACTACCAAAATGTCTTTGCCATGAAAATTCATCCCATTCTTCCTCCACTCTTTGTACACTTTAAATCCCCTCCAGTCTTAAAGCTCCTGTCTTTCTCTTAAGTAACACCTGTTACATAAACCCATCAGTAACAGATTTCCTAAGGAATATTGAAGACATCAGTCTTTAATGTGTTACCAAGTTTTAGCTGAGTCTCACAAATAAACCTGAAGCATTCACTAGTTTCTCCATCTAAGAGAGTATCAGGCTGTAGTATTACCTCCTATGTCTTACCATGTCTCTATTATACAGTCTTACCAAGAAGCAGTGCTGTTTGCAGGACATACTGGAAGATTCTCAATCATGGCTTTCAGGAGTTCATGTTGAGGCTCCTGTACAGTTAATGTTCCAAGATGGAGACAGTAAAAGGGCCAAACTTTCACCATCTCACTCAATATATTCTTATGCCCACCCTTGAAGGCAGCAATGAACAATGGAACAAAAATGTCTCTTGGAATATCCTCCAGAGCTTGGATTGCTGCAGACTCATGTCTCAGCAAACACTGTATAGCAAGATCAAACAGAGTTTTGGGGTTCTTTGCAGCCATTTTGTGAACCTGCATCAGGAGGAGAAACATTTAGAAGCTCTGGGAAAACACAGAGGGTCTTCTTTGTAACCCCTGCTAGCAAAGTAGAAATGATTTAAAGAAGAAATCAATCAGATAGCCACCACCAGCTACTTCTACTATAGACACAGATTAGAAATAGACTTGTGAGTTTATAACCGTATGTGTTTATGTGTGTGTTACTATTCTCTCCCCCATGTATATATAGTCTGTGTCTTATAAAATGTCATTAAAATGGGTAGTAAGTAAGCAGAAAACAATTTTGGTCACTTATCTACAAGAATTCCAGTATTTTCTCTCCCCTCAGTAGTATATAAGCTATGACAAAGAAAAAGATAAATCTACAAAGTGGCACAATAGTAAATATTAAAACATCAAATTAATTGTGATTAAAGAGAAAAAGAATGACATTCTAGCCCTTGATTTGTCTCACCCCCATCACTATATTTGTGGCAGATGAAGACACCAAAACTCTACAAGATACACATGAAGGAAGATGGTTAAAAACTTAAAGTTGGAGAGATGGCTCAGAGGTTAAGAGCACCGACTGCTCTTCCAGAGGTCCTGAGTTCAATTCCCAGCAACCACATGGTGGTTCACAGCCATCTATAATGAGATCTGGTGCCCTCTTCTGGCCTGCAGGCATACATGGAAGGAATGTAGTATACATAATAAACAAATAAATAAATCTTTAAAAAAAAAAAACTTAAAGTTGACCTAAGAATATTCAGAAACATTAGTCATGAATTAATCCTAAATGTGAAAAAGAAAACATAAAATCAAAATAATGCAGTACAGTTTGGGGCAAAGACTTCAAAACTGTTCAACTCAAAGCTGTATGTCGTCTCACATGTGGAAAGTAAAAATTAAATAGTCAGTATGATCATGGAAGAATGACTTCTAGGGTCTAGGAGAGATGGCAGAGGTCGGGGTGACAAAACAGCTAGATATAATTCATGTACCCTAGCGGTTGGTATGGACATATCACAATAAGTCTCATTAATATAAATTATGAGTATGTGTTACAAAAAATGAATATCAAATGCATATCAAATAGACAATCTGGAGGGTTTAAAACTGCAGTCTTTGAAACACACAGGATCTGAGAAAGAATAAGTTGATGTGGATAGGAGAAAAGTTCAACAAAATTTGTTAATGATCAAAAAAAAATAAAATGGAGGGATTAAGAATCCTGTAACACATAAAAGAGTCAGTCGGAAAGCTCCTAAATTTTTCTTCTACTGCTGGAAGGACAACAAATCCTCTAAAATGCCTACATAGCACTGATAAAAAGAAAACAGTGTGATAAAATTGGATAGAGCATAAAACAACGTAGTATCACCTGAATATACAAAATAAGGAAAAATTTGAAGCAAAAACATTAAAACCATCAGAAAACAGAGTAACTGTTGCTTATCACCTACCTAATATGGTACTTTGCTACAGCATCTTGTACACTTTGTGGCACTGTCTTTTGATAAAATAACTTCATGACTAAGATTCAAAAAGTGTGACATTTTCTTGAGGCTTCTAGGATTTCAATCTAAGGGACATGTCTAGTGGTCTTAAAAGGGTGGTCTTCTGTTGTAGCTCAAAGTACAAGAGAGGGCAAGTGATTCCTTTTGGTGAAGAACTTTGTTTTGTGTGAAGAAAAAAATCAGTCTAGAAAGGAAGGGACTGGGCAGTTTCATGTAACAAAGTAGTTGATTTCACACACTGTTACAGATGTTAGTGAAATGTATTCAAGAATTTGCTGTTTAATGTTAGTGAAATGTATTCAAGAATTTGCTATTTGTGCTGTATTACAAGTTCACCATGTTCACAGGAATATCTGTAAATATTCCAGGACTTTGGTTCAAAATTCAGTTGTGGATGTGCCGATATGATTGAATAAGGACTCCAGATGCCATTATAAGGGTTTGGAGCAGTGCTATTTAAATTTGACTTTTCCCTGACAAACTCAACATTAAAAAACATTTTAAAAAGTTCTCCCTAAATTAATATTTAAACGTAATTCAATTTCAAAAATATCTACATTTTACTGAGACAGCCTGATGGTAAAGTTCATATATGAAAGAATATACAAGAATAGCTAAGAAGAGAAAAGGAAGCCTCTTGAGAAGGGACTCCTGATACTAAGAAAATGAAAACTTTCTAGAGAATTTCTGTAATTACAGTATCTTGTCACTGCTATAAGAAGAGACAAATAGCTGAGTGAAATAGCTGAGAACTAATGGCCCTGATGATCCACCATTTCAGAGCACCTCTGTTGACCTTTCTTCTGAGTTCTGCATCCAGAACAACTTCAAGGCTACTGGCTGAGATGATCAAGTCTCACAGAATATTCCAGTCAGGACTCGACCATAATCACAAATTTTCTTTAGAGCCCCATGAGATTATTAGTGCCCCCAATCATCAGGAAGTAGCAAAGAAAACTATGCCCACATTTTACCCCAAAAGGGTTATGGTTGCTTGTCTTTGTTTAGAGCGTTGGTTACAAGTTGTTATGTATAATTGTCAGGAAAAAGCTAAACAAGAGATTAGACTCAAGAGTTCCTGTTTTGAAAAGAAAAAAGGGGAAATGCTGTAAGACAATGCACTTGTACACTGTAAGATTTGTCACTTGTATTAGTTTAATGAAACACTTAGTGGTTAGTAGCCAGGCAGAAAGCATAGGAGAGGGGACAAGACTAGGAGAATTCTGGGAAGACGAAAGACAGAGATGCTGCCATCAGCCAGACTTGGAGGAAGCAAGGTGAGAATGCCTCACTGATTACAAAGCCATGTACAAATAAAACCAAACAAAAAACAATTAGGAGCATCCCTGCATCTTGTGAAGATTTTACATCTGGTATCCAGGTATCATATATTAAGCTATTGCTGAAACACTATGGGAAACATACCTCTTACCCCCAAATGAGCAAAGGGTAATATGGATGTCATTAGAACAGGTATTTTTGTCACCAATGTATAATTTCCATACAATCATAAGAAAACGTGAAATTCTTTGGTAAAATACCGTAGAAGCTATGTACATACTACATGGTAAACAGAAAGAGTTAGAGAACTAGGTATAGAGGCATATGCCTGCAATCCCAGGACTCAATAGGCAGAAGCAGATGGACTAGTAGTTCAAGGTATTCTCAACTATATCGTGAGTTAAAGATGCACCTTGGACTACATGACACCCTTTCTCAGAAATCCAAAGTCATACAAACTAGCAAAAGAGAAGGCAGGGTAAGAAAAGGCTGGCTACTGAAGAAGAGAAAGAGTAAAACATCAGGAATCACAAAAGAAAGGCTAGGATAGCTTAAAAGTACTGAGAAACAGAAAGGCTATCCATCCAAAAGTAGCCACATCTCAAAAGTTCTAGCACCAGTCCTGGGTGAAGGTCTAAGGAATGAGGAAAAGTCACTTCCAAATATAATGTGTCTCTGATAAAATGATGGACACCCCTACCTCAAAGGTCAGCCCAAGCTTCTCACTAGCATTAATTCAATCTGGGAAATTTGGGGACTGTGATTCTGCTATTGGCACCAGTCAATGTGAAAAAAAAATATTTTTTCCTCTTTAGTATATGAGGGATATCCAACCAGGTGCAATCTCAAGAGAGGCCGACTATTTAATGGTGAGGGAGAATTGTCTGTAACCTGCCAATCATGTTTTAAATAAAACGCTGATTGGCCAGGCAGAAAGTATATGCAGGAAAACCAGACAAGAAGTAGAAATGATGTAATGAGAACAGGAGAATTCTGGGAATGTGGAAGCTGATTTCTCCCATTCTTGCCTAGATCACCGAAGCAGCAGGATGTGATCTGCTCCACTGAAAAAAAGTTACTGAGCCACATGGCTAACATGGATCAGAAAAATGGGTTAATCAAGATGTGAGAGTTAGCCAGAGAGAGGCTTGAGTTAATGGGTCAATCAGCTTTATAATTTATAGAGATCTCTGTGTTATTTTTGGGGGGATTACTGGCTGTGGGGTACTGGGCAGGACAGAAACCAAATAAGCAGGCCTAGTTCCTTCTTGTTACAATTTATGACAAAGTTACTCTGGTAAATAAGAACTAGAGAGAGGCTGCACACCAGCTTTTTGGGGAGACACCTGTAGAAGGCAGTGATGGGTTGGGTGAATGACAGGCAAGGGCACACTGAAAAAGACAGGCAGCAGATCCTCGGGTACAGAAGGCTCTGCCATTCTGAGGTCACACCACTTGCATGTGAATGAGCAATCTCTGCCACCTTGTGAGGACACTGATGATTCCAGGCATGAGACTGGGGACCAATCCTACATCTGAAGCCATTTACCTTCTGGTTCAGTGCTGGTGAAACTGAGAATCCTGAGTTTCTGGTCCACAAAGGCCTTAGGTTGCAGCAGCCTCCTCCCTCTCACAGATGGTCTACTGTTGGGTGAGAAGTGAATGCGCTAAGACAAACATCCCAACACAGACCTCAGTGCTCTATTTCCTTCTCCTGTCCTCTTCATTCACTTATTATTATTTCTACTTTTAAAATAGAACATTTTATTAATTATTTGGAAATTTCACAATGCATAAAATGCATTCTATTAATATCTGACCCCAGCACTGCCCATATGTCCTCCTAGATCAATTCCCACCTCTAAACACCTCCCAACTATATGTGGTCTTTTTCACACACATTGGGTATGATTAGTTCTACTTTTGCCCAAACTGAGTTTTAACTTAATAATCTACTGTACATTACTACTGTGAGTATCTGCTGCATAGTTGTTGGGGCACAGTAGTTGACTTTAATACTTTCTGTGTGTACTTCTATATATAGTATAGCTATTACAGTGGTTTCTTTTCTTCTTTCTTTTTGGGACTTGATACTGAGCCCTCCGCAGATGGCTATACAGTATGAAAAGATAAACCTGAAGGTGTCACATATCCATCCAACGTGATATAGAAGTCACAACACAGAATTATAATATGAAAAAGCCCAGCAAATGAAAATATCTCTCAATGCCATATCAAAAAAATTGCCAAAGTGCTTAAAATGCTGAAAAAATAGTCTAAAAGTATACTTGAGAAAAGAGTACGGTTTTCAACTGAAGAAACCAGGGGGAGAAAGTCAGTAAACATAATTACTTCGTGGTTTTTGCTTCCAGATTCCTGTCTTGAATTCCTAACCTGACTTCCCTGGATCATGGACATATAAGAGAAAAAGTTAAATAAAACCTTTCCTCCCCAAGTTGCTTTCAGTTATGGTGTTTATCACAGAAACGAGAAAGCAACCTGGAGCAAGAATCTATAGACTATTACATGCAATAGCTACAGGATACATATCTTCTCAGCAGTCCATGGGACACTCTGTGATATAGATACCAATGTAAGTGACTGGGCAAGTAAAAACTATTTAAAAGTAAAAACAATGTTTTCTATCTTATCAGATCCTAAAGCAGTAAAAGTATAAATCACTATTAAGGGAAATGACAGAAATGAAACAATCCAACTAAAATTAAACATTGTACCCTAATGATCTATAGAAAAGGGAAGCAATCAGGAAGAATGTTAAAAAATCCTGAAATCGAGTTTGGGAAATCTAATCAACACCCCAAGGGATAGAAGCTATTGCAATTGCCCTCAGCTGCCTATGAGGACTTGAAGGTATGACGTTACTGTGAAAGACACCACATATTTCAGGCACAGGACTTGGAGGAACTGATCTGGAAAAAGCCCTCAAGTCTCATCCATAAGGACTAGTTCTTACAATTTTCAATGTGCTATGCAGGCTGCTAACAGAGAAAAGTAATTAATAATCACATGTAGCTTTGAACCCTGGTGCGAAAGAATTGTCTCTATTCTGTCAAACATGTTTTAAATAAACACTGATTGGTTGATAGCCAGGCATGAATTACAGGCGGGAAAACAAAACAGGAAGTAGAAGTGAGGCAATGAGAACAGGAGAATTCTAGGAAGGAGGAAGCCCATTCCTCCCAGTCCTGCCCAGATCACGGAAGAAGCAGGATGTGATCTGCCCCGCTGTAAAAGTTATTGAGCCATGTGGCTGACGTAGATAAGAATAATGGGTTAATATAAGCTACAAGAGCTAATAAGAAGCCCAAGCTAATGGGCCAATCAGATTCTCTCTAATGTAGAGTCTCTGTGTGATTTTCTTTGGGGCTTACCTGCTGTGGGAACAGGACAGGACAGAAACACCAACAAGCAGGCCCTCATGTTACAGAGCCCATTGTCTTAGTTATTTTTCTATTGCTGTGAAGAGACACCATTACCAAAGAAAATATAAAATAGTAACACTTAATTAGGGGTTTGCTTACAGTTTCAGAGGCCTAGTCCATGAAAATCAAGGTAAGGAGTAAGGTGACAGGCAGGCAGGTATGGCGATGGGGCAGTAGCTGAGAGCTTTCTTTCTGATCTGCATGCAGGAGGAAGAGAGAAAGTTAGACTGGGCCTGGAACTGGCTTCTGAAATGTCAAAACCCATTCCCCAGTAACAGGCTTTCTTGAACAAGGCCACAATTCCTAATCCTTCCTAAATAGTTCAACAACTAGGAATCAAACGTTCAACTACTTGAGTCTATGGGGGCCATTGTCATTCAAACTACTCCATCCTACTCCCTGGTCTGCATAAGTCTGTAGTCATATCTTAATGCAAAATGCACTCAGTCCAACTTCAAATGTCCCCACAGTCTTTCAGTCTTCAGATTGTTTACAATTCCAGAGCTTAAAGTTTCTTTTGAGACTCAGGGTAATCTCTTAACTGTAACCCCTGTAAAATCAAAATAAAAAAATCAAATTACATACTTCTAACATTTAATGACACAAAAAATACATTACTATTCCAAAAGAGAGAGGGAAATGTGCCATAGTGAATACTGTAGCAAAGCAAGAATGACACCAAACAGGCCTCACTCCTGGGGTCAGAATTAAAACTGGGGACCTTCTTGAAAACAACCCACCCCCCCTTATGCCTTAGCGCGACCTCTACAAACGACACTGGCTTCGATTGGTAAGTCTTCCCATTTTGGTCAGATTAACCGTTTCTCCAAACCCGAGGAATTGACCATTGAGCTCTTGGCAACCCTCTGGAGTTCCTAGAGATGGGGGGACCACCCCCAACCACGGTATTCAAGGCCACAGTTGTTACCTTCGCTGACAATCATCTGCGGTTTGCTTCCCTCAGCTAAAATTGTGTTTGGACTGACCCAGGGTCAGTCAACCCGCACTAGCACTGTACATTCTCTGTGGTGCATTCAACAGATTCTTTCCTTCTTTTCCCATTTCTTTTCCTTTTTCCCCTCACCGTAAAAGGCCACTTGCAGCAACCTCTGGCCTCTCTGGATTCTGATTCACCCCGACAAGATCCAGTCAGGCCATTGCACCCCACCTGGGGTCAGGGGATGCCCAGCCATGAGTGCCGGTGGTGTTTGTGCTGATTCACACCCCGCCCACAGTCAAGAGACATCTTACTGTGCAAGCCTTGTGGTGTTGCTGTTTTGCGGGTTTACACAGCTTTGACCATGGGAACCAAACCTTACAAACCTATCAATCCAGCCTCCCATTTTGGTGCCTTTTAGAGGCCCTAAAACCTCAGGTCTTAATGCCCTACCTGCAGATTCCCACACTTGTCCACCTTTGTTTAAAAAAAAATGGCCTCGTTACAATTTAGATTGTAATCTAAAGTGGCCACCTAATGGTACCTTTAATCCCGATATTTTACGGGAACTTTCTAACTATTGTCAGTGCACAGGCATATGGAAGGGGTTTCCCTACATCCAAGCCTTTTACTATTTAAGCTTTAAGTCTAAGCCCTCTGTCCTTTCAAACTGCTCACCTGCTCACATGTTCCTGGTTATACCATCTGTACCTGAAGAACCTCCCACTTCCACTCTGGACCCAGCTAACAAACCTCCTTTTCGACCTCAGCAGGAAGCTACTACCCCTGTTCCCCAACTTCTACCCCTCTCTCTAGTCCCTTCAGCCCCAGATTTTATGCCTGTCTCTTCAGCTCCTGCAGCCCCAGCTTCTCTGCCAGTTCCCTTACCTCCTGCTGCCTCACCACCTCCTGCTGCTTGCTCTTCAGCTCTCTCTCTCCCCTCCACCTGCTCCAACAGCCCCACTGAATTCTTCCTTTCCAGTGCCCAGCCACAGCAGCCACCCTGCTCTGGCACCCACCTTACCACCTCTTCTCACACGCTCGCGTGCTGCTGTGGAACCTAACCCTAACCAGGTCAAGCCCGCACCAGTTCTCCCATTGCGAGAGGTGGCTGGTGTAGATGGATTGGTTAGGGTACATATTCCTTTTTAACTCTCAGAACTTTCCCATATAGAAAAAATACTGGGCTCCTATCCGTCTACGTCTACCACTTTCATAAAACAATTCCAATATCTTACTCAATCTTATAATCTCACCTTTTGTGACATCGATATGATCCTATCTAACAACCTACTTCTGGAAGAGCACAGGCGAGTTTGGGAACAGGACAGACTACATGCATATGAGTTTTACCAAACTCTTGCCTCCCACCCTCCTGGAGTAGAGGTTGTCCCAGAGCAAGAGCCACACTGGGATTATAATACTCTGGGTGGAATTAGCTAGGGACAGGTTTTTGACTTGCCACCTGGCAGGTCTCCGTAAGGCTGCCCTCAAGCTGGTAAACTATACTAAGCTCGGAGAGATCATTCAGGATACGAGGGAAAATCCTTCTGCATTTTTGGAACACCTCACAAAAGCATTGTTACAGTATACTAACTTAGATCCAGAAACTATGGAAGGCAGTTACTCATGACCCATTTTATTAATCGGTGCTACTCTGACATTAGGGCTAAGCTTAGACGTTTGGAAAAATGCTCCTTGACCCCACAGACAGAAGTCCTAGAGTTGGCTTTTAAGGTGTACCATGTGAGAAACGACAAAGCCTGCAATCACTGTCACGTGCTAACTACAGCCTCCCAACCAGTAGAGGTGACAGACCACCGGATCCGTGCTGCTCCCTTGCGCCCCGGGGCTCGAGAACTGCCAGGTCCATGTTTCAAATGTTGTAAAACTGGTCACTGGGCACAAGCGTGCCCTAATCCTTATCTCAGTCCCACGAGACCTTGTCCAAGGTGTCATAGGGAAGGTCATTGGGCAGTAGACTGTCTTCATTCATGTAGTGGCATGGAGAATTGGACCCAGAAAATTCCCAAGTAGACCTTCTAGGTCTGGCCATAGATGACTGAGGCTGCCCAGGCTCCTCTGACTGGACCACAACCGTCATTTGTAATGAGGAGCCACGGTATCAGGATGGCCCATCTCCTTTCTCTTGGACACCAGTGCCACGAGTATCTCAGGACTGAGGGAATTCTGGGAGCCTACCTCTCCTTCTAGTTTCCCTATTTTCGGGGTAGGGGGATAGCCTTATCTACCTCAGCAGACCCCACCACTTAACTGTGTGTTTAGGGGTATTTATCTCACTCATTCATGTTTAGTTATGCCACCTGCCTAATATCTCTCATGGGAAGGGAAATTTTAAAAAGGTAGGAGCTTCCATTTCCTTTGCTCCTCCCATTTACCTTACCCCAGACTCTCCAGTAGCACCACTCCTCCTTCTCATAGACTCTCAACCTCCCAACCCTAATGTGTCTTTTCCTCTACCAGCCTCCCAGGTAGACCCCCAAATCTGGGACACCCAAAACCTGTCTGTTGCTAAACACCATTCCCCCATTGTTATCCAGTTACAAGATCCTACTAAGTACATTCCCCAAGCTCAGTACCCCCCCTCTCTCTCTAGAGCCTTAAGGGACTTAAGCCTATCATCTCTGACCTTTTAAGAGAAAAGCTACTTCGCCCCACCCCTTTTCCCTTTAAAACTCCTATACTTGCTGTTAAAAAACCTAATGGAACCTATTGTCTGATTCAAGACCTCTAGCTCATTAGCTCCACAGTAGTCCCTCTTTATGCTGTAGTGCCTATTCCTCACACACTTTTATCCAATATTCCTCCAGGAACCTCCCACTTCTCAGTTCTAGACCTCAGGATGCTTTTTTCTCTATCCCTCTCAGCCCTCAATCTCAAAACATCTTTGCCTTCACCTTGACTGGGTAAAACTTTTGCCTCTGGCCCTACTAAGGCTTAGGGCTCTCCCCAAAGGCCCCCTTTTTATCTCACCCTTTGGACTCATGTATGGGCAGCCAATTTGAATCCCTGGCCTCTAACCTAAATCCTCTCCCCTTCCTGATCACCTGCTTACTCCACTGTTATCCCATCTATGCTCCCTATTATGGGATTTCACTGACCACTCATTACCTCAACCATTTGTTAATTCATGCCCACCGCCAATTAAAATAGGGGATCAGGTATTATTTTCTCCCCCAGACCAACGCCCCTCACCCCCTTCTCCTAAATGGCAGGGCCCCTTTAAAGTAATTTTTGTAACTCCAACAGCTGCCAAGCTCGAGGGACTTCCTCATTGGATTCACCTGTCACATTTTAAACCTTTTACTCTTCCAGCTCAAGATACCCCCTCATATACAGTAACTCAAACAGGGCTCTGTTCCCTTAAGTTCCAGAGGACACCAGGATCAGCCACTCTTTCTCTAGTTCCAAAAAATTAAAGTCTCATCCTTACTCAACTCTCTTGTGCCAAAAACTCCATATACTCTCCCTTTTCTTCTTTCTCCTATATGCTTTCAATGTCATGCTTAAATTTTCAGTTAACCACTCAGCTATTTTTACAGGAACCATCATTAAACATAGAGCCTGAGGTACAAGGACTGTCAAAAGCCCAGGCGGTAAGAAACAATAATGAGTTTGTAGCCCCAAGCTCCAAAAACTCACCAAACAAACTTTAACATAACAGGTTTTATCACTGACTGCAGCAGTGTTTCCTGGACGTTAAGCTCCAGGGAGCCAATTGGACCCACCTAAATGGACCAGACTCACCCAGAATAAGTTTCATTTAATTCTTTTCTTTTCATTCCTGGTCTTGGGAACCCCTGGAGGGGGGGAAACCCTCTATCTTCCATCTTAGGGCTCTCCTCTGTTAATCTCTAGGATCTAAAATTTTTTCCAAACATAATTTTTGCCTTCCCAGCATTTCGAGGTCCAAGCTGCCAGCCAACCAATTCCTCAGAGCCCGGAAAATACAGCAGCAATCAGCCACCCCACGATATGGTCAAACATCCCAACTCCTTGACGCCCACAAAGTCTGTGTGAAGCAGTCATGAGAGAGACCTTATGATGCTCCATTCACACCCATTAAGATCCTCACCCCCCTCCCAAATTTTTATAGTAAACAAAAGGTGGAATGTAATTATTCAGGTGTACTTCCGGGTTGCCTGTCATCAGCATGTGACATAGCCACGCAAACCCCTTGTGCACATGTGCAAGGCATGGGTCACCCATCATCAGCGTCTGACTTAGCCACATCTTCACCCTGTGCGCATGTGCTAGGCAGCCATTAAAAACTGGACATGCCACCCTTGCTCTCTCTGTCCCTGTGGTCAGAGATGCAGCCCCCACCCCCACCTCTCTCTCTCTCCTCATTCTCTCTCTCTCTCTCTCTCTCTCTCTCTCTCTCTCTCTCTCTCTCTCTCTCTCTCTCTCTCTCTCTCTCTCTGTCTGTCTCACCCTCTCGGTGAGGCAGCCTCTCTCCTTTCTCTCTGTACACCATTTTTTTCAAAGGCCTGTGTGCACTTTTCCCTTTAATGAACTCCTAAGTAAATTTGTTCAAATCTTGTGTTGTCTTCTCGCTCGTGCCAGATCATTTCAGAGAGAGCAGAAGATGAATGTGCTGTGCAAATAACGGTACTGCCACATTGCAGACATACATATGAAATATGGGTTAACTTAAAATATGAGATAGTTAGTAATAAGCCCGAGCAATTGTCTGAGCATTTGTAAATAATATTAAACCTCTTAATGTTTATGTGTGAGCAGTTGCAGGACAGGAAAACTCCCGACTACAAATGGTGCCCAATGTCCACATACATTCACACAAAGCCTGAGAATACTTTTAAAAAGGATTCTAAATGCAAAGAAAAAGAGAAAAATGCAGTTTCCTAGTCTCACAGTCTCATGCCAGGCACAGTGCAGCGATATCTCCCAACAACTGCTTGCGTGATGGAGACAGCCACCAACAGCCATAAGTTAAGGAGCATGGTGGGTTCCTGCATTCTCTCAAATGGGCTGTAGTACAGAAAGGCTTCTCCTAGTCGTTGCCTGTGGATTTAAACTACAATTGTAATCTCTGCCAGCATGTTGTATGGCAGGTTTGGGGATGTTGCTCATGCAGACAGAAAAGGTTACAGAAAATGAAGTAGGACAGATACAGATGGGAAAAATTCTAGGCAGGCTACGGTGAGTTTAAAAATATACTTATGCATGAGAGAAAAAAGAAAAATGATACTGAAAGTACTTAAAAAAGAAATAGTAATAAATATATTAAATAAGCCATGTAAAGATGGGAAGTACACAGAGTGTGGATGCTGTGTATTATTGGACTATCTTTGAATTTTTTGCTTCTAAAAGACTCTGGATTATTTTTTTAAAAAACTGATAGATTCAACTAATCTATATTTTAAAAATGTATCTTGATTTCAAAATTTAAGTCAAAAGAGATAGTACTTTGGAGAAAGGCTATGCTTATATTAAAACAGAAAATGAGAGACTATACATTCATTCCAGGTTAAAGAATATCAGGTTTGATCAAGGAAGACACCATGAAAAATCGAACTACAAACATAAAAAAAACCTATAAAAACTACAACATATGAAAAATATATTTTACCTGCTCAAACATATAAAAAGAATAAATCATCTTTGGTTGACTTACATATAATTAACAGTCTATACTTGTATTAATGCAGAGATGTACGTTACCTTTAAAAGCATACTATTTTCAGAGCAAGGGGATCAAACACCAATAAAAACGGATGGCCTAGGTGATCCAGCATTTCAAAATGTCTCTGTTACAGTCTCCTCAGAATTCTGCATCCAGAATTGCTTCGAGGCTGCTGTCTGAGATCTTACTCCAGTCAGGACTTGACTATAATTGTAAATTTTCCCAGGATCCCCTCCAAAACAGTGTCCATATCAACAGGAAGTTGTCTAGAGAACAATGTCCGCATTCCAAAATGATGGATTATATTTATTTTTTATCATTTAAGGTAGATTGGTTGCAAGTTGTTATTGATAATGGTCAGGAAAAAAAACTAAACAAAAAAGTTTATATTCAGGGATCTTGTTCTAAAAAGAAAGGGAGGGGGGCAGGTAGTGGTGGTACACACCTTTAATACCAGCACTCAGGAAGCAGAGACAGGCAGATCTCTGTGAGTTTGAGGACAGCCTGGCCTATAGGAGCTAGTTCCAGAACAGGCTCCAAAGCTACAGAGAAACCCTGTCTATAAAAAACAAGAAAGAAAGAAAGAAAGAAAGAAAGAAAGAAAGAAAGAAAGAAAGAAAGAAAGAAAGGAAGGAAGGAAGGAAGGAAGGAAGGAAGGAAGGAAGGAAGGAAGGAAGGAAGGAAAATAGTGATATAGAAATGATAGGACAAAAGTGTAGATTATTGAATTTACTTTAATCCAAAAAGCAAAAACAACTATTAATCTGAAATATTTTACATTGATAAGGATTTTGATTTTTTGATACAATTTTTCCCCTTTTCTTTTTTTATTGCTTTTATTGAGCTATACGGGTGTTTTTTTTTTTTTTTTAATCTGCTTCCTCTTTCTTCCTCTCCTCACCTATCCTACCTTTTCAGGTGACTTCCACACTCCTGATTTATTCAGGAGATCTTATTTTTTTCTCCTTCCTATTTAGATCCATGTATATCTGTTTTAGGATCCTCTTTGTTGTATAGGTTCTCTGGGGTTATGGCCTGTAGACTGGGTTTTCTTTGCTTTATGTCTAAAAGTCACTTATGAGTAAGTACATATTATATTAGTATTTCTGGGTCTGGGTTACCTCACTCAATATGATTTTTTCTAGATCCACTCATTTGCCTGAAATTTTCAAGATGTCATTATTTTTACCACTGGGAAGTACTCCATTGTGCAAATTTTCCACAATTTCTTTCTTTCTTTTTCTTTTTCTTTGTTCAAGATGGGGTTTCTCTGTGTACCTTTGGAGCCTGTCCTTGAACTCACTTTGTAGACCAGGCTGGCTTTGAACTCACATAGATCTGTCTGCCTCTGCCTCCCCAGTGCTGAGATTAAAGGCATGCCACACCATGCTCAACGATACCACATTTTCCTTATCCTCTTGGTTCTGACCATTATGAATAATGCTGCCAAGAATATACCCGAGCACATGTCCTTATGGTATGATTGAGCATCCTTTGGGTATATACCCAATTGATGAAAATTTAATTTTGTTATATGTATATTTCTACTCTTATTTGGAGTATTGTGTTTATACAGCTCATTTAAAAATGCAATGTATAATTAAGAAATACAGATTAATAGTCATCTATAATAGTCAAATTTATAGTCATGTTAGATATGTTTTCAAGGTCATAAATAGCTACATGTAGATAGATAGATGGTCTTCATATACTTCAAAGACCTACAGAATATGACATTTAATATGTTTAATAACCTAAAACTTTTAATGACAGTGAGACATGTCTGCTCCTGGCAGCACCAATCTATTTCAGAAAAGGTAATGGGCATTGAAGAACCTTTTTATGGAGTTTGCTTTCCTTACGGGAAAATCTAGCTTTATAAGATGTCTTTCAGCAGAGATATCTGGGAGAATACATTTTAGATTTGTAAAATTATTTTTAAATGTTTTATATATAAAAGTCAGGCATGGAAGCAAACACTTATAACTCTCACATTCAGAATGCAGAGACATGTAAATCATAATGTTTCTAACCAGACACAGTAGGGAACTGAAAAAGTTCTAAATGCCTTGGAAATAAAATCACACTCATCACCAACAGGTATTTCTTGTTCAGATGCAAAAGCATTCTAAAATACATATTAAATAAACTGGAAGGGAAATCAGCATCTATCATTTTAAAAGCCTGGTATATGAAAACTAATAAGACCAATATGCAAAGAAAAATATGGTGTGTTCTTTTCTTTGTGGGAGTGGTTTGTTGTTTGCTGGTTTTGTTTTACTTTTTAGGACAAGGCCTTACCATGTACTCAGGCTGATGCAAACAGAAGAAAAGTAATGTTTTCCTCTTTTTGTTGGCTGTATTTTTTTTAAGACAAGGATACACCGGATACCCAGGCTGATGCAAATAATGATGTATTTGGTATTGTTATTTGTTTTTATTTGTTGTTTGGTTTTGTTTTTCCCCCACAAGAGAAGACCTCACCATGTATCCAGTCTGAGGCAGAACTTGGAGTCTGCTTATTTCAGCCTCCAATATGGCACCACACCCAGCTCAGAAATATGACTTTAACTAATAGGTGAAAGGAGGTGAAGCATTTTAAATAGAGAATATAAAGCAATTGATCACATAATTGATGTGACTCACACATCAGGAACTCATACCTCAAGCGAAGAGGGCCGGAATGCTGCCTCGAGAAAATGAGCCGGGACCTATGCCTTGGGCTAACAGGGCGAAGAAAGGGTGCCTCGGGAGAAGAGGGCTGCCTCGCGCGAACGGGACCAAACTGTTAAGAAATCCGATGAAATCGATGATTAATCCCCAAATAGGTTCAGTTTACATAAAGAAACGTCTGTAGTCGCTTACCTGGGTAGGGGAGTGGGGCGAATTTTCCACCTTTTTCAGCACCTCAGGCGCGGCAACTGAGACGACAGCGCGAGAACTTCAAAAGCCCTCTTGAGGACCCCAACAGGTCCTTTTCAGGGTTAGTGCGCCCAATGGAGGACTCCAATTGGCTAGCTGCGGTCAGCTGACTTCTCTCCAACTCCTTCCGCGCACTGCGGCTCACGAGGCCCCAGCGGCACGTCAAATTTAGGTGTCTATGCAATTGCCTACATCTTTTTCGATTGAAAATTTTATGTGGACTATTTGAGTCTGACTTATACACTGAATGACTGAGAATTCTATAAAGCTGGGTGTCAAGCTTGGAGACAAACAGTCAAATAGAATGAACAAAAGAACAGAAGATTTTCATTTAAAAGTCAGGCCTTTGCTGGACAGATGGTTCAGTGGTTAAAGCACTGGCTGTTCTGCTCGGCCTAAGGCTGTGGTCGGAAGGATACACAAAAGCCTCACAACTTTTGACACCTTGAGTTTCCCCCGAATCCACTGCACTCTTTAGGTCTCCATCAAGGACAGATGCACTCTTCTGGCTTTTGTGGGCACTGCATGCACAGGGTACACAAATATGCATACATGCACAACACCATTCTATACCGCAAAAATACTTTTGTTAGAAAACACACATATATTTCATTCTTATATATTAATGTCCCTAGTTCTTTGTTGTATATAATAGCAGTTCTTATTTTCACCATTTCCTTTTTTCTGGATGGTAACACAGTCATTTTATTTTTCTTCTTAAGTGTGTTAATACAGTGAAACCAAACTGATCTCACTTTGAGAAGTTGAGTTAACAACACTTTGTATGTTGATAGATTCGATTTACTAATGTTTTACTATGAATTTTTACAACTGTGTACAATAAGAGTACTGGTACATTTTTTCTTCTGACAGTTTTGCTTAGGTTGCCACAGTATTTATTGTCATAAAATAAAATAGGAAGCTGGTCATATTTATAACCTTGAAAATGTAATGCAGATGAGATTTACCTCATTATTAAATTTTGTTGAAGTTCATAAGATCATTAGTATGGACATGGAGATTATCATTATTGTGTTTGAAAAGTTTTTCAACTATTATTTTAATATTTTAATTGCTTGAAGGCTAATCAAAATATTCCTTCGTGGGTATTGTATGCATGTTCAAAGAATTGCTAAGTTTTGCTTAATTTTCAAATTATGTTGTTTTCAGTGTTTTCTTATTATAATATTGTTTATTAGTTTTGTAATAAAACCTTACTTTCATTTTTAAAAAGGTTTTAAATATTTGTCATACAATAAGATGCATTTTTGTGTGTATGTATGTGCGTATGCTGTGTATCATGTTTGAATTTATTTGTGTGTGTGTGTCTGTGTGTGTGTGTGTGTGTGTGTGTATGTGTTTGTGTCTGCTAGAGTTTCAGGCCAAGAGTCTTCTTCGATTGCTCCCCTCATCATTTCACCAAAACACGATCCCTCACTTTAACCCAGTTAGCAACAGAAGTTCCCTATCTCTGTCTCCCCAGCCCTGAATTACAGATGGACAGCCATGCCCAGTGGGCTTTCCTTTTTTTTCATTTTTTGAGTGCCATGATCTACCTGTGGTCTTCATGCTTTTCTGGCAAGTGAATTGTCAAATACCTTTCCCAACCCTCATAATATGGTGTTTTATATACATACATAAAACATATATATATATATATATATATATATATATATATATGATGTTTTAATCACTGTTCTATTGCTCTGAAGCAAAACCATGAGCAAGGCAACTAAAATGGGAAGCATTTAATTGGAGCCTTCCTCATAGTCTCAGAGTGTATTACCCTCATGACCGAAAGCATGGCAGCAAGCATAGCAGGCACGGTGCTGGAGAAGTAGCTGGGTATAACATCCGGATCTGCAGGTAGAAAGGCAGGGAGACTGGGACTCTCCTTACCTATTTGCAACCTTAACAGCCACTCCTAATAACATGCTTCTTCCAACTGGGACACATCTTCTAAATCTTCATAAATAATGCTACTCATTGATTGAATTACAGCTCAGATTTTGGAAGTCAGAAGTAAATGAATACCACAAAGTCATACCACACAGCAAACCTCACACAAAGAGATTTATTGGGAGGGAAAAATCCAGGAGGATGGCTGCCTCACCTCTGCTCAGGTGAGAAGCTGCATAGAACTGAGCAGAAGACAGAGTATATATATATATTTCTTCTTGATGGGACAGAGCTTCCTATGGTGACCAGAGATCGAATGATTACGTGACCTGCCCTTGGGGAAAATTTAGGCATTGGTGGGATTTTTTTCTATAGGCCACAACCTGGTCACTCTCCTATCTTGAATGGGTGATTACATTCCTTAGGATGGGGGACCATGGCCTGGCTATTGGAGCTCCTCAAAGCTGGCTTATGGGTGATAGCAACTCACATGCCTTGAGGGGTGAGTTCTGCCACTGGAGTACTCTGGGGTGGATGGAGACTGGTGGCCAGAGGTCTCCAGGGTCATCTCTTGGAACAAAAGGGAAAGTTTCCCTCACTACTCACATTGGCATGAATACCTAACACTGATGACTAAGCATTCCAATACATGAGCCTATTGGAACCATTCTTACTCAAACCATCACCTTCCAATCTCTGGCTCCCATAGGCTTATAGCCATATCTCAATGCAAATATCCATTCAGTCCAACTTCAAAAGTCCCTATAATCTCAATACTGTTTATAGGTCCAAAGTCCAAATTATAGGTCCAAAGTTCAAATTACCTTCTGAGATGCATGACAATCTCTTAACTGTAGTACAGAGAACACTGAGTGTTACAGCTCGAGTTGTAGAGTATTCTGGTAGTACAGAGTCAGAGAACACTGAGTGTTACAGCTCGAGTTGTAGAGTATTCTGGCAGTGGAGAGTCAGAGAACACTGAGTGTTACAGCTCGAGTTGTAGAGTATTCTGGCAGTGGAGAGTCAGAGAACACTGAGTGTTACAGCTCAAGTTGTAGAGTATTCTGGTAGTACAGAGTCAGAGAACACTGAGTGTTACAGCTCGAGTTGTAGAGTATTGTGGTAGTACAGAGTCAGAGAACACTGAGTGTTACAGCTCAAATGGAACAGTGCTCTGGCACTCTGGAACCAGGGTATGATAGCACAGGACACAGTAAGCATGGCAGCTTACAGCCCTGCTCTAGGGAAAGGTTTCCTCAATGTACAGCTATATTGAGTCAGGACAGGACTTCACAGCAAGCTTGTAACAACTCTGCCATGCTAGAGCAAAGCTTCCCTGGCAAAAGTGTTACAGCCCTGTTATGTTCCAATCTGCTCCATCTCTGAATTCCCTAGCTAAGGTGTGACACCAATGTTTTACAAATTATGATACAGGAAGAGAACACTGGGAATACGGTTAACTCCAGCATTGCACACACCTCTGTCCAGCCAACTAAAACTTTGTCCCATCCAAGGGTTCACGTGTCAAAAGGAAGTAGACAGAAATAGGCTTCTTTGTGTGACACACAATTGCTTTTACACACATGTACACAAGCAAGGTTCTATTATCATGGCCAGGAAATTCTCCCTGAGCATGTGATACATTCAAAGAGAACAGAGTTTACCAGTGCAAACAGACATATGAAATCTCCTGATGAAGGCAACACAGAAACTGATCAGGCAGTTTAGGGGAAGGAACCCCCCCGCCCCACACACAATTGTCCATTTTTCCCCATGGCCAGAAGTAGGAAATGTCCTTGGTTTCTGGTCAGATCACCAGAAGGGAACTCTAGCTTCTCACATCCTCCTGAATTAGAGCCCCTGCTAAGGACATGGGAAGGTATGACTGAGACTCAAGTATGGACACTAGTCCCTTCTGGGGAACACCTTTATCATTGGATCTAGGCCCTCATGGTGAACTTGCAATTATCAATTCTCCAATTCTAACCCGTCTCCTACATGATTTGGGGGACTCTTCAGGGTGTGTGTGACAGTACCATCCTTTGAAGATACTGAGGATGGATCCCAGAATTCTGATGAGTTGCCTTAAAGGAAAGCTACTTCCTCGGGATGGAAAGAATGGAATACAGCTCTGGCTGTGGCTGGCTGGTGACATGAATGTAAATGGCTCTGAAGAATGACTGTCACAGACTCTCATATCGATGGTCCCTTAAGTGTTAGTTAAACAGAGTCTGTCAGTCATACAGCTTCTCTGTCTCTGTCTCTGTCTCTTTAGTTGTCTGCTCCCTTTGCCGTGTGACCGCATACAAATAACAAATAGTGTACAAATAACTCTCCCTCTTCTCTAGCTTCCCTCTCTGAGCAAATGCCAAGATCCACAGGCTGTCAACCCTGCAGGTTTTATCTCAAATCAGTAAAAATTGTCCTTGAGCTTCCTTCTGATTTCATTTCTCAATTAATTTACTTACAAGACTAAGAACTCAAAATAGGCCATTGCAGTTTCCCTAGTACCAATCAGCATCCACCTCAAGGGTCGCCACAGGTTCCAGTAACAGGGTGAATTAGGCTCTTTAGCAGTGTACAGATGTGGAAAATATGTCAGCTCCATCCTCTAGGTTTTTGGGACTGTTATAACATCCTAAGTAACATGATATTATAAATCTGACTCTCATATCCATAGCACAGAATTCTATGCAGGTTTGCAAGCACATTATAGTAAAACTAATGGCAGAAAGTAGATTCTAGTAAAAACTAATGGAAGATGATTTGTAGGTGGTCAAAGTAGCGGCACCTCACATGATTCCCAGTGTGCGGGAGAGCAGGCACTTCCACACTGTGTTGTCAGGAATAAAGTTTGTCGATGGCCTTTGTAATGTAAAGGATAATTAAAAATACAGACTTTGTGATTCTGAAAGGATACCTTCAAGATTTCATTGTAGAAAAATGTTTGCAAGATGTACCATTGTAGGCAATAAAAGCTATGACGATGGAAAATTCCCATCAATAGCAGGCTGGTGAGATACAGTTTAAGGTATCCCAGTATGGATCACTGTCGACATAAAACACAAACCTGAAATTTCAACAAAATTGAAGATGGTGTCAGACAAACAAATCTCATGCAAACATGGTCCTGGAGAGAGCTAACACACTTTGTCATCTAGTCTGAGAAAGAAATCCCTGCTCAGAAGCTAGGTCACACCATGAACACATGGACCATGGAAGGAACCTCCTTGACCACGGAGACTGAAGGACAGTGGGAATTTCTGCACTCTGGAGACATTGGACTTACAGGCTGTTTACTTTATCTTGGGCCAGTGGTACCTTCAGGAATAGCCATTCCATGTCCAACTCTGTCTCTAACCTGCCACCTCTGAGAAGAAAATCCTCATAGAAGCTGTGACCTTAGAACTAACATCTTGTGATCGCAAATAAAAGGCACTTAGAAGTTACCAAGTGAGCTGAAAACCTGCTTCCAGAAATAAAAGAGTAAAGTGTCATCAGACAATGTTTTAGGCCTATAAAAAAGCTTCTCCAAAAAACATATATAAAAAAAACCCAAAAACAAGAAACTGCTTCTTCATTGGAACGTGGAAGTTTGGGTAACCTCAATCCATGTTCCTGTGCTGTGGTCACTCATAATGGCTCCAGAATAAAGTATGTCTTGTTCCCTTTAGTATGAGAGCTCTGATTTTTACATCAGCAAGTAAAAATGACACGTGACCACTTTTATTTGTACAGATCTCTGTGAAAAGGTCTCATAACATAAAAATGATGGAAAATCTTTGATTCCCGGCAACACAGAGCTTTCTATTTGATACAGAAATTATCTTAATTTTCCCTAGAGGCCACCAGTGCCCCCTCCCTCTCTTAAAGATTTGAACCTAGGCCTCCTCCTTCCAGAATTTCAGTTGTCTTCTGGTTGCACTTCATGAGGACGCCACAAGGTGGCACTATGATAAAATAAGTGTCCATCCACATAGATCTAAAGAAAAATCTTGGAGCTGGTGAATTCTCCCTGGTAGAATTCTTGTCTGGCATGGATACAGCCAACAACAGAAATACTCAGGGATGGCAGTGTAACTCCTTAGCAGAGACTTTGCTTAGCTAGAATTTACAAAGACAGGGTTTAGATTCTCCATGCCACAAAATGAACACAATTTCTTAAAAATCCAGTTTGGCCAGGCATCAAGCTACATAATTTTATTGCAATGCCCACGATACATAAGAATGCAGATGTCCGTGAATTCCAGGACAGCCTGATTTCTACCGCAGGTTTCAGGTCATGGAGGGCATAGTGAGGCTCTCTTTAAAAAAAAAAAAATCAGTTACAGAACCTAAATACAGAATTTAATTATTCTGAAAATCCTGATAGGTGTAAGGGAAGACCGTGTCCTTCAGGTTTTCATTACAGGAACAAATACCTTAGAGCATTGCCTTATAAAGCAAAAGCACAGTTTTTCTAGTAGGACTGAAACCCCAGTCCTGGACCGTTTGACTCTGTTGCTTTTGATCTGTGGTGAGGCAGCATCCTTTGGTTTGAGTGAATGGTAGAGAAAAAGCAGCCCTCTCGTGGCTAGGGAGCATGGGCTAAAAGACACAGGCCTGGGTTCACTATATCGATCCCTTCAGAGGATCAACACCAAAGGCATAGGGCCTCCCACAAAGCCTTGCTTATCAAGACTTACCACCTCCCAATTGTGTTGCCTTGACAACAAAGATTCACCAAACATGTCATTGGAGAATGTTCAAGCTTTAGTCCAGAGCATATGCTAGAGACATGTACTCTGAGTGTCCGTATTATAAAACACCAGGTAGTTCTGGAGCCCCTGGGAATCACCAGCCTGTGGCAGGGACGGCAGGAGTGCATGGAAGCAGATGGAGATGCTGGCTCAGGACCTGACAGCTGTATGCAGAGCGCACAAGAGAGCAAGGGACTCCAGTGGCTGGAGGAGATTGGAGAACCCCCTGAAAGAATGGGATGTTGGAGAACCCACACTCGACTCCTGGAGAGAAATCTCGACAGTGAAGCACGATTAATAAAAACTCAGGTTCAGAAACTGGGGTTCAACCTGAAGATCCAAACAGCAAAAGAGCCAGCCACTGGCTCTTACCTGAACCTCAGTCTGAAATGGCGATCCTGCTTCAGGAATCTCAGAATGAGAATGTGTGACTGAGACTTGTCTCCCCCAGCCTTATATGCCTCTCCAGGGCTGGGATTAAAGGTGTGCACCACTGGGATTAAAAGTGTGTGCCACTGTGGCTACTGGGATTAAAGGTGTATGTTACCATAACCTGGTCTATAAGGCTGACTAGTGGGTCTGTTTTACTCTCAGATCTTCAGGCAGTCTGTATTTATTAAAATACAACTGAAATGCCACCACACTACAGTTTGCAGAGTTCAGTCTGCACAAAGAGAGGAAACGATGAGCCTTTGAATGGAATGCAGATTTGGGGTCAACAGCAAACAGAACTGTCTTTTTTTTTTTTTTGGTTTTTGGAGACAGGGTTTCTCTGTAGCTTTGGAGCCTGTCCTGGAACTAGCTCTTGTAGAAAAGGCTGGTCTCAAACTGACAGAGATCTGCCTGCCTCTGCCTCCCGAGTGCTGGGATCAAAGGCGTGTGCCACCACCGCCCGGCCAGAACTGTCTTTGTTTGTTTGTTTGTTTGTTTTGCTTATTTTTTCATATTTAAAAATTTCGATCTCCTCCCCTCCTCCTCCCCCTACCCTACCCTCCTCCTCCCCCTTCCCTCCCGTCCTTCTCCCCCTTCCCTCCCCTCCCCTCCACCCATACCTCCCCTCCCTCCCTCTCAAGGCCAAGGAGCCATCAGGGTTCCCCACTCTATGCTAAGACCAAGGTCCTCCCAACTCCCCCAGGTCCAGGAAGGTGATCAACCAAGCTGAGAAGGCTCCCACAGAGCCCGTCCATGCAGAAGAATCAGAGCCCAGCGCCATTGTCCTTTGCTTCTCAGTCAGCCCCCACTGTTGGCCACATTCAGAGACACGGGTTTGGTCGCATGATCCATCAATCCCATTCCAACTGGAGTTGGTGATCTCCCATTAGTTCTGTCCCACCTTCTCCATAAGTGAACACACCCCTCACGTTCCTGACTTTCTTTCTCATGTTCTCTCTCCTTCTGCTCCTCATCAGGACCTTGGGAGCTCAGTCCAGTGCTCCAATGTGGGGCTCAGTCATTTTCTTCATCTATCGCCAGGTGGAGGTTCCCTCACGTTCCTGACTTTCTTTCTCATGTGCTCTCTCCTTCTGCTCCTCATCAGGACCTTGGTACCTCAGTACGGTGCTCCAATGTGGGGCTCTGTCATTTTCTTCATCTATCGCCAGGTGGAGGTTCTATGGTGATATGCAAGAAATTCATCAGTATGGCTATAGGAACTGGCCTTTTCAGGCTCCCTCTCCTCAGCTGCCCAAGGAACTAACTGGGGGGCGTCTCCCTGGAAACCTGGGAACCCCTCTAGGGTCAAGTCTCTTGACAACCCTCAGGTGGCTCCCTAAATTAAGATATATGCTTCCCTGCTCCATATCCACCCTTCCTGTATCCCAAGCATCCCATTCCTCCGAGATCCCCCCATTCTCCCCTTCACGCTTTTCTCTCCCCATCTTCCCTTGGCCGCCTCTCATCCAAAACTCAAGTTCCCAATTTTTGCCTGGCGATCGTGTCTACTTCCAATATCCAGGAGGATTACTATATCTTCTTTTGGGAGTTCACCTTCTTAATATCTTCTCAAGGATCCCAAATTATAGGCTCGATTTCCTTTAATTATGGCTAGAAATTGATTATGAGTGAGTACATCCCATGTTCATCTTTATGGGTCTGGGTTACCTCACTCAGAATAGTGTTTTCTATTTCCATCCATTTGCATGCAAAATTCAAGATGTCATTGTTTTTTACCGCTGAGTAGTATTCTAGCATGTATATGTTCCACAGTTTCTTCATCCATTCTTCCACTGAAGGGCATCTAGGTTGTTTCCAGGATCTGGCTATTACAAATAATGCTGCTATGAACATAGATGAGCAAATGCTTTTGTAGTATGATTGGGCATCCCTTGGGTAGATTCCCAATAGTGGAATTGCTGGGTCCTGGGGTAGCTTGATCCCGAATTTCCTGAGAAACCGCCACACTGCTTTCCAAAGTGGTTGCACAAGTGTGCATTCCCACCAGCAATGGATGAGTGTACCCCTTACCCCACAACCTCTCCAGCAAAGGTTATTATTGGTGTTTTAGATTTTAGCCAATCTGACAGGTGTAAGATGATATCTCAAAGTTGTTTTGATTTGCATTTCCCTGATAGCTAGGGAGGTTGAGCATGACCTTAAGTGTCTTTTGGCCATTTGAACTTCTTCTGTTGAGAATTCTCTGTTCAGAACTGTCTTAATGTGTGTAGAGATTTGCTTATCTGAAAACAACTCAAAAGGAAACAGCCTTGGTGCCCCCTAGTGGCCAGAATCAGGATTTGTTCCTCTGAGAGTCTCAACAACCTTCTCTTCTGGAGAGTGAGACAAAGACTAGGAACTTGAAGGGATGGTGTCAGTCTGAGCTTTATGAATGTTTTAAATCACTAGTTGTGACCGTTTCATGTTCACCCATTCCCAGGAAGTCTAGCTTCAACCTAGAAGCCTGTGTACACTCTCTGATGGGGAAAACTGAACCTGGGAGTGTACAATGCTAGAGGAGACACAATCACCTCCTCACACACACGTGGGTGTGTGCACTCATAGGAGCAAAGCTTCACTTTTATCCATGTTGTCCCTCCATGAAACTGAAAACAATGAATGCTTTCCAAAGGTCTGTATATCCGAAATACTTGAGTTCATCTGCGTAGAATTACATTCTCGGCTTCCTTAAATTATGGAATTCCTTTTGTCTTGACTGCAGAAATTTCAAAGCTAGAGCAAATGATATTGTAGAGGGAAATCATTTTCTCAATGGACCAGTTCCTTTCTCATGGTTCTGAGGTGTCTCACTCACAGCCTGGGGACACCGTCTGACACATTGCTTTAGCCCACAAACATTCCACCTTCCCACATGCCCACACTATTTTTAAGTAGTAGAACTACAGCAGAGAACTTCCACTGAAGCTACTCTTTTCCATTTCTTACTCTCACGGTCCCTCGGTAACTCTTGAGTGCTTGTGTTGTGACATATTCAAAATATGTTGTACAAGATGCTCAATGAAATCACTACCTATCATCCCCATTAGTAAGTGAATCTCACAGAAGATAGATAATAACCCAGTATTTAGGATTTGCTTGCAAATGTTTCTTCCCGCCATTGACACAATTCCGTGTTTTTATACAGTTAGAGTGCAGCTTTTTAATAAACCTTTTAGTTATTCTTTATGTCTTTCACAACTCACATGTCCATCCCATTCATTCCCCCATCCCTTCTGATCTGCTCTCTGCCCTTTCACCCTATAAAATAAAGTAGAACAGAATTTGCGATAAAAGAGAAAACAGGAGAAAATTCTCATGGTGGAAACCGTACTGTGACACAGTGAGTCACACAGTGCACAGGTTAGCCCGTATATCTTTACTTGCAGGGCGTCATTGGTCTGGTTTGAGGTCTCTGGTTTCTGCTACACTGTCGATGCTGGCCCTCACTATGATTCCTCTTGTATGTCCTGTTGTTGCCCCATGTCATGGAGATCCTGCAGCTTTGGGTTTGCAGGACCAGCTGCTTCACGTCCTCCAGACTCCTCCAGAAGATCACAGATGGGGTGGGTGTTAGGGTGAGCCAACTCATAGCCCTGGTTCTGGGCTTGAGTGGTTGCAGGTTTGGTCAGTCAGCCAGTTCTCCCCTGTCCTCGCCTGTCCAGGGTGAGCTCTCTGGCATTGTCGTGACTAGTTCACCCTATGCAGTAAGGAACAAGGGGCGGGACTGGTTCTCCTGCTTTCATGCTCCCAGGGTCGGCTCTCCCACACCTATACCAGCAAGGCCAGCTCTACTGTGCTGCCCAGGTGAGGTGAAGAGGCCACTCTCCGGGGTACTGCAGCCGGTGAGGGTCATGGACAATTCTCCTGCCCTTATGACCTCAGGGTCAGCTCTCTCATCTTCCACAGGAGGTGAGGGCAGGGGTTAGGGGTAGAGGGCATCTCTCTGGCGAGCATGCTACCCTATGGAAGATGTGGGGCAGGGCTAAATCTCTCATGCTCATGTTTTAGGCTCTGTCGCCAGTGCCCCTGTCAACAGGATCATCTCTACTGTGCTGCCCAGGCAAGCTGCAGGGCCCATTTTCCTGAGTGCTGCATCTGGTAACCGGGAGGGTCAACTCTCCCTAGTGTTGTAGTCAGAGAGGGACGGGACCAACTCGTGCAGCCCTATCTTCTCGGCCTTTGGTGGTACAGGACCCAAGGACATCAACACAGTGCAGCAGGGTCGGGAACCCAGACATGGGTCTTGGCAGCAGCCCAGGCGCGGACATCACCTTGTGGCACTGGATTGGTCCTCGAGCAGGTAGCCCCTGGTTTTCACATGGGTATCCTTCTCCTGCTCAGTATTAATGGCACTGGTTAGGGTCCTGCTTTCTCCTCTCGAACCCAATTTTAAATCACGACATATCATGACCTAAATAAAACATTTCAATTATTTTTGAAAATGTACTTAATAACACATGAAAATTTAAGAGTATTTCCTAGAGCTATGATCCCTTTTCAGGACCCAGAAAGAGTGAAGGGCAATCTAGAAAGGCTTTACAAGAGGTAGGGTGTGAAAAAGGTCAGAATACGTGGTGTGAAAGTCTCAAAAATTGGGGAGGAAAAGGGAATTGGGGATTGGTATGTACAGTAAAAAGATTGCTTTAAAAATGAAATGAAACAAATTCTCAAAATTAATAAAAATCAATTTATTTAAAAGAAGAAAAGATAATAATTCCAAAAGCAGCTGTTAACAAGGTGAGAAAATCTTGCTTTTCTAACATCCTTAAACTCCCCAGTAAGCACCTTGTTCTGAACGGGGAAGGCTGTAACTAATGGTGGCTTGCCAGCCTGCTGAACATATAGCTTCCTTTTCTCTTAATCGCCTAACTGCTCTCATCCCTTTAGGGATCTGCTGTCTCAGGTGATTCTATGTGCTGTTCTCCTGAGTGGGATTTCCTTTTTTCTCGTCACCCAGAGGGGCTGTTGATGGGACTCAGCAGACCACAACACCAGGAGAGTGCAGAATGACCCTTCCTCAAGCCTTGAAAACAATCTTCTGAAGGAGAGGCTGTTCTCTGAGCAAGGCTAGGGAGGAAACTTCCCTCAGTTCTGCCAGTGTGACATAAGTTTTGTGAGGTAATTTAAGAACTATATCTCAGGATACCCCCTCACAAATCTCACTTGAGGGTATCTTATGGAAACTTGCTACTGTCCATGAACAGGGTACGATGTTGGGTGATCTTTAAAATAGGACATGGGTTCAAGACAAATGGCCCAGTGATTAAATTATTTGCTGCTTGTGCAGAAGACAAAGGTTCAGTTCTCAGCAACTACACCAGGCAGCTTTCCACTTTCTATAATTCTAGTTCCAGTGGATCTGATGTCCTCTTGTGGACACTGTGGTTGCCTGAATGCACTTGGTGCACACAACACACTTGCTGGCACTCACACAAGGACACAAATGAAAATAAATCTTTTAAAAATGTGTAGACATAGCATTAGCTTGGTGAGCTGTGAGTTAAGTGAGATAATAAAAAAACATTTCTTATTGGTTTCTAACAAGAGCACAGATGTGCACATGTTCAAAGTCATGCCTTTGGATGTGTTGAAGTCAACGTTTTGGGCAGGATTCCTTCCTGGGCCACTATAGGGGCTTTTTGTTATCATGCTTTTCAGAAAACCCACATAGAGATGATCCCCATGAGGTAACCCAATTAGAGATCCCCAAATGGGAACATGGATTAGTCTAAGAACCTGTTTGGCTTATTCTGCAACAGATCTCAGTGGAGATGCAAAACACAGAGTTTGCCTAATGGCTGCTCGCAGACTGCATAGGATGCTGGTAGTATCTTTTCATTCAACCCATCCCACATTCCCAAGCACAGGGCTCCTCAGATCTGTCAGTACCCAGACACCACCACATCAGGATCTCGGCCACCTACTGCCTACCTGAGTCATGGAAGGATTACTTCAATTCACAGTTTCCTTTTTGCCCACTAAAATTAAACTTAAGTTCACAACCTGTGCTATCACTGCAGGTGTTTCATGAGATCTAAGGGGAAAGGGTAGGGATACACTCACAGCTTTATGATTCAAGTGTTTCCTAACTCTTCCACATTGCTTTCAGACTCACTCAAGCTTCAGAAATGGAACACTTTCCACAGCCTCTCCTCGGATACCATCATCTCTCGGTAAGGAGATTCACCCTTGCCCCATTTCCAGTTCCTTTCTTCCCACTGCCTTTCCTCCCTCCACCCTTCTGCTTCCACATTCATAACAGAGATTTCTCTGTCATCTGCTAACAGGCTTTCCATTGCAGATTTTGCCTGATCCTCACAGCTTTAGGACTGCCTCAAACACACGTGATTGTCGGCGCTGCTTCTTTCACTCATCAGTTTGTCCATCTTTCCCCAGGCCATTAAGCCTGACATAGTTGTTGCTGTTAAATCTCACCGATGCTTTTTGTTTCCAGTTTTAGGCGTAGCAGGTTCTCGACCTTCTTGGGTAGTTCATTTCCTTAAAAAATGTGGTTTGATACCATTGCCCTGAGAAAATCAAAATGCCATTTTCTCCACCTGGAAGACAGCTGTGTCTTCAGTCTCCCATCTTACCCCAGATGGGCCACATTGCTGCAGAGTTTTGATACCTCACCTAGCCTAGTGAGGCTCTGAGTCTACCAGGGAGCAGGACGTAAATGGAAGATGCATTAGTCTGTTGGAAGATACTCCTTAAGATCCTCTAAAATATTGACGAGGACCAAAGCTTCTTTTTTTGGAAGCAGAGTTTCTCTGTGTAGCTCTGGATGTCCTGAAACTCACTTTATAGTTGAGATTGGCCCCCAAATCAGAGATCTGCCTGCCTCTGCCTCCTAAGTGCTGGGATTAAAGGTGTGTAACATCACTGCCCAGTGTAAACCTTCCTTTTAGCTTCTAATTTATTTTATAAGCAGAAGATCACTCTGATAGACATCCAGACAAACATTGTAAAAATAGGGAGTGATTATAACTTATGTTTAATTACTAAAAATCTCAAAAATAGCAGAAAATGTTTTGCTGTATATGAAAAGAATTGCATGCTTCATCCACATAAATTTTATTTCACAAGTGTGAGTTACACATGAGACTTGGTAGTGCCTTCTTGGGTATACCGAATCACATGTTGCTCTCCATCTCTGTTACTATATTAGTGCTTCACATAACAATGCCAAGAGAGAAAATAGGTAAACAGAAGACAGAAGAAAACATTTGTAGGTCATATATCTAACAGTGTTAATCTCCAGAATGTGCAAGCAATTTTATTTTTTAATTGATTTTATTGAGCTATGCATTTTTCTCTGCTCCCCTTCCATCCTCTACCCTCCCCTTCAATCCTCTCCCTTGGTCCCCATGCTCTCAATTTACTCAGGCGGTCTTGTCTTTTTCTACTTCCCATGTAGCTTAGATTCATGTATGTCTCTCTTTAGGGTTTTCATTGTTGTCTAGGTTCTCTGGGATTGTGATTTGTAGGCTGGCTTTCTTTGATTTATGTTAAAAAAAACACTTATGAGTGAGTACATATGATAATTGTCTTTCTGGGTCTGGGTCACCTCATTCAATATGATGTTTCTTAGATCCATCCATTTACCTGTAAATTTCAAGATGTCATTATTTTTTCTGCTATGTAGTACTCCATTGTGTAAATGTACCACATTTTCCTTATCCATTTTTCGATCAAGGGGCATTTAGGTTGTTTCCAGGTTCTGTCTATGACAAGCAACACTGCTAGGAACAAAGTTGAGCTCATGTAATTGTGGTATGCTTGAGCATCCTTTGGGTAGATACCCAAAGGAATTTTGGGGTCTTGTGGAAGGTTGTTTCCTAATTTTCTAAGAAATGACCATACTGATATCCATAGGGGCTGTACCAGTTTGCACTCCAACCAGTAATGCAGGAGTGTTACCTTTATCCCAATACGGATTGTAATCATGCCTAAACAGTCAGCAAATGAAAGGCCTTGAATTTGTATCCAGTACACTGTTCTGAATTGTTGGAAAATGTCGGGAACTTGTTGAGCAACAGAATGAGTTGAGAAAAGAATGCACATTAAAGTAACTATCAGAGTGTCTGTAAACTAGAACAAGGTTAGAGAAAAATAAGGTTGTGGCCTTGGCAAGAGGACACCATTGCCATGTGGGGAGAGAAGTCCTAGTGTAGTCTGTTGATCGTCGCTGTGAAGTTCAGAATCTTAACAGAGAACAGAGATATTTATTCTTGGTGTATTGTCTTCAAAAGGATGGGAGAGGGACAGTGACAGAGAGACAGAGATGGATAGAAAGAAACAAAGAGACTGTGACAGAGAGAGCGAGAGCATGTGTGAGAGCAGATCCATGATATTTAGAAATGCAGATGGCAGCGGAGAAACGGGCAGATAAAAGAGGAAACAAAAATCAAAACAGAGTCAAAACACACCATTAACCCCAACAGCAATTGTAATGACCCACAGAGACAAGGATAATGGGGTAGGCACAAATATGGGAAAAGCCCCTCAACTTGGCTTTTGACTGGAGTAGTGATTATAAAAAATTTGGGGGAAGGCCTCACCGGCAATCCTGGAGCACTCTACATAAACCATGGAAGTCTTCAACTCAAATAGTTCTGTATGTGTGTCAAGAAGGCAGAGGTCCACTGTGGTGGCTAGTTTGTCAACTTACAGAAACTAGAGTCATGGAGAGAAAGTGGACCATAGATGAAGAACTGCCTCCACCAGATTGACCTGTAAGCAAGTCTGTGGGGCATTTTTCTTGATTAATGAATGGTTGATGAAATAGAGCCCAGCCCACTGTGGGAAGTGCCTCCTGGGCAACTGGTCCTGGGTTGTATAAGACATGTTTTTCAACAAGCCACAGAAAGACACTGAGCAGCTTTCCTCCATCTTCCCTGCCCCTGCTTCTGTTCAAATGCCTACTCTGACTTCCCCCAATGATGGCCTGAGATTGGGACATGTAAGTCAAATCTACCTTTTCCTCCCTCAGTTGCTTTTGAAGTTTTTATCACAGCCCTATAGAAGCAATAGAGCACACTCACTTAGGTTACCTTTCACATCTATAGAAAACAAAGTATCCAGAGCACCATGATTTGCAAGGGAGTCTCCAGGAATACCATTCAAATCGTCAGTACTGACAGAAATAAACTCCAAGTTCTCTGTTCATTGTAGGGTCTAGTTTTCACCTCAGGGTGTAGTGTCTCTGACAGAAACATGGCTCCCAAGGAAAGACAGAGAGAGAAACTATGCCAATATTGGTCCAGTTTCATCTTCCCCAGTATTCTGATACTGTTAACACATTAGTCAGATGCGTACTTCTGAGAGCACAAGATCTCAGTTTATTCAGAGAATACAGAGTGACAGCCACATGGAAAACAAACAAAAAAACAAAAAAAAAGTTCAAAGAAACAGGTAAACTTAATTTTAATATTTTATTTAATATAAATTGTCAAAAACTCTACATTTTTAAACTTGTAAACAACAAAAGTAAATTGATCATTACACTGGTATTTTAGTTGGTTTTTAAAATTTTGTGCATTATATAATGATGCAAGCATTATGAAAAATAAGTACAAATTTGAAATGTCATATCACAAAAGAATTATGACACCTGAATTACAGCATATTTTAACATTCTTTTTCTTATTAATTTAGAAATATAATGTTACCACCAGAAGAAAATTAATAAAAACAAGTATTACCTGCCTTTCCATTTTCTTATTCCATTTTGCCTGTAAAATATAATTTGAACCCAGGCAGTGGTGGTACACGCCTTTAATCCCAGAACTTGGGAGGTGGAGGCAGGTGGATCTCTCTGAGTTTGAGGTCAGCCTGGCCTACAGAGTGAATTCCAGGACAGGCTTCATTGCTACACGGAGAAACCCCTGTCTCGATAAACCAAAAAAATATATATAGTTTGATACATTTACCAGCATCACTACTAAAAACAAAATTCAATTACTTTTTTTCTGTGGTCAGACTGAAACAAACATGACCTCACTTAAAAAAGAAAAAAAATAAACAAATAAGCCATTGCTTTTACTAATTTTTTTTCAGTAGGACAAAATCATGTGAAAATTATTACTTACAATCTATTCTTTTTGTTACTCAGTGACTGAAATGCAGTTATTTTGACATTTCAACAAATGCTAATTTTGTATTTTTATCATGACTTTGTGATGCAGTATGCATTTACAGAAATTAACAATGTGAGCAAGGTATTTTTTATGTGTCCGTGTTCATGTGTGGGAGAAGGTTCATGCACTTGACTATGTGCCTGTGCGCACACGTATGTGCTCATGCTCACACATGCATGCCAAAAGTCAATATCTGTTTTTTTCCTCTATACACATTTTCTGAGGGCAGATCTCTCACCGAACATAGAATCCACTAAATTGCTAGAATGTCTGGTTTTGTAACCCCAAATGATCTTCCTTCCTCCACATTTTCAACACTGGAGTTACAAGTGTGCTCTTTAATGCTCAGCTTTTTACACAAATGCTAGGTTGGGAGCTGAGCACAGGAGTGATTGTGTGGTAAGCAACTGGGTGACTGAGGCATTTCCTTAGCCCTGTGTAAATTCTTAATTACTGACTTTACATACACCATTTCTAAGTAATTCTAGGATATGCAAACTGAATTTATATTTGTGTTATATTTTGGAGTAGAAATTCAGTTAGACTCAGTACTCAAACATGTCTAGTATGTGTCATACCAAATGGGACACAGCTAATGGAAAAGAGAAGCAAAATGTATATAGGGAATGTTTTATCCAGCTAAGGAAATGTACAGGATTGATAGAACTGGGAGTAGAATAGGAGAACTAAAGTAGGGGGAATATTATGGCAAGGATCCTAAATCCCCACCTAAAAATTCATGTGACAAAGGCTAGACACCCAACGGAAGACTTCATGGGAAGAAGTGGAAACTTTACAGTTGGTCTGCATCAAAGAATTGTCCAATTATATTTATGTTCTTAAGGTTATATCGAAACATCAGAGCCTCTGCTTGCCTGCTTTCCTTGTCCACTACTAAATCTTGATGGTTTCCCCAAAGCAACCAAAACCAGCCTATAGTAACGTAGGGGATAAAAACATTGTCTCATAAAAGAACCCACCACCATATCCTCAAATATAGGCAGAAAAGGCTGTCATTGTCCTGATTTGTGTGGTGTACCAACAATTGAACCAACAGGATGAGCAGAAATATAGCAAACTAGGACTCGATCATCCTGTATTACACGGACACAATGTGATCAGTAAAATGAAATATATCGTAGTAGACAAGAAATACACAGGAATTCTCGAAGTCCTCCAGTTTTTCTAAATTATTATGTATAGGAATTAGTTTACTCATCTATTTTCCCTAAGTGTAATTTCCCTCAATGTAAGAACCTTATATATTACGTGTATGGGTTCAGGAAATAACATTTAGTACTTAAGTAGTACATATCAGATTGAAACGGTGTTAGACTGTGAAATTTACCCTGAGTAAGTGATCCAATTCATGTCATGCCTCCCTGCAACCTGTAGCATTGACTTCAGGTGTAGTTGTACAATAGCAAGCCTCCGTCGATCTAAGCTGCTCTGAAAATGCCATCGTTCATAGCAATGTATAGGGATAGGATAAATCACATATTTTAGCTTCATCAAGGGTGTTAACCTATGCATGATATGCACAAGCATAGGCATTGTGATGGGGTTAACAGCAAAGGACAGGATACGGAGTTGAGTACAACGAATTAGGGCGGGGATAAGAAGAGAGATTGCAGAATCATTTATAAGGCAATGACTTATCTCTAGATGCTTAAGAGTACCAGAGAGATTTAACAGAAGACTTTGAAAGGGCTCAAAGTCATCCCAATACATCGCATTGTTACGAAGATTCAAGATCTTTAGGTGGGAAGCCTGAGGGCACTGGGCTAGAAATCGGAAGTCTCTGTAGGATATTTCACAGGATGGCAGATACAAAAAATCCAGGCTAGGTGGCAAAACTCTGTAGGGAGAAAACAACAATAAAACTTCTGAAGAATGAGGAGTGAATGAGAAAAACTATACCTTTATATCCAGAATAAACCACTTTTCACATGCACTATAAATGGGTATTAATACGTTAATCTGTACTTTGTTTGCTTTATAGTTTTGAGACTCTGAGAAAATTTTTTAGGCAGTAACTTACTATGTAGTCCTGGCTGTCCTGGAACTCACTATAGAGATCATACTGGCACTGAACTCAGAGAATCTGCCCGTCTTTGCTTCCCGAGTGCTGAGATTAAAATCCTGTGCCACCACACCTGGCTGAAAGTTTTGTTTTCAACACTGAGATACAATTTCTTTTAATCTTAATAATGTGTAAAGTGTATTGTAATTGATATTTTAAGAAATATTAAGGGGAAAACTAACACAATTGATTCTTAAAATATTATCCATTGTAGATTTCAGTTCATGTTTTTGTGGAAAGGGATCAGAAAGAGCAGTCAACTGAAAATTACCTTTGGTCAGTCACTAAATACCATCCTCTAATTTCATGGCCTATGCCTTGGTGACTACAAATTAGTAAAGTGGTCTGACATTGTAAACCATTGGCATCTATGATTATGTGCATCAGTGCTATAGAAAAAAGTCTTCCACAATCTCAATTCCTCTTTCTTCCCATATCTAGATGCCTAGTGGTTTTCACCTTTATATTTCTGCACTTATCTTTAAATTGTTGGCCGCTTAATTTTTGTAATTCCACCTCCAGTTTGAAATTCCCCAAAGTGACAAAGTGGAAAGCATAAAAGGTTTTGAGGAGTTTAGGAATACCCATGAATATTTTCTACTTTGTCCCAAGAGTTATCGAGGAAACCCAGAAACCTGCCCAAAACTCTTACCTGAGCACGCTGTCCAAACGATTTTTCAGACAGAATGAAGACAATTTGAGTTCCTTAAGGTTTTCCATACGTTGCAAATGACTAAGGAAATTTTTAAAGACTTTCCCACTCAGAGATCTAAAAGTGACTTTCAGCAGTCTAAGGCTCTTTAGGTGGCTCATCTGAGACAGGATGTTGGTGATATCAGTCAGCGAACCCTTATCAACTGACAATCGATTAACACAGTTGAGATCAAGAAATCTCAGGGTGCGTTTGCACTCACCCAATTTAACAACTTGTAAATCTCGACAGCATATGTGCAAAGCCCCTAAACTCTCCACAGTTTTCCTCACAAGCAAACCCAAAAATTCCTTTTCCATTAAGGAGCCATCTAGGGAAAGATCCACTAGTAATTCTATAGGTCTGGGTAAATGAATTGTGGACTCTGAATCTATAAAACGAAGCTGTCCTTCCATTTTCATGACAGAGTGGTCAGAATAAGTACAAGAATGAAAACAGAAAGGTGATTTGATGCTGACTTGAGGGCATGTGATCCTACAGTGACTGTCTCGCCTTAAATCTAGGATCCTCAGTTTAGGTTTCCTGTAGGGGTAAGAGGAGATAGAATATCTGAGAAATCGCAAATGATAATGAAACACAGTAGGATCAATGATGACATATAGGAACAAATCCTTTTATCCATAGCTGGTACTCCTTGTACTAACTACCAAAATGTCTTTGCCATGAAAATTCATCCCATTCTTCCTCCACTCTTTGTACACTTTAAATCCCCTCCAGTCTTAAAGCTCCTGTCTTTCTCTTAAGTAACACCTGTTACATAAACCCATCAATAACAGATTTCCTAAGGAATATTGAAGACATCAGTCTTTAATGTGTTACCAAGTTTTAGCCGAGTCTCACAAATAAACCTGCAGCATTCACTAGTTTCTCCATCTAAGAGAGTATCAGGCTGTAGTATTACCTCCTATGTCTTACCATGTCTCTATTATACAGTCTTACCAAGAAGCAGTGCTGTTTGCAGGACATACTGGAAGATTCTCAATCATGGCTTTCAGGAGTTCACGATGAGGCTCCTGTACAGTTAATGTTCCAAGATGGAGACAGTAAAAGGGCCAAACTTTCACCATCTCACTCAATATATTCTTATGCCCACCCTTGAAGGCAGCAATGAACAATGGAATAAAAATTTCTCTTGGAATATCCTCCAGACCTTGGATTGCTGCAGACTCATGTCTCAGCAAACACTGTATAGCAAGATCCAACAGAGTTTTGGGGTTCTTTGCAGCCATTTTTGTGAATCTGTATCAGGAGGAGAAATATTTAGAAGTTCTGGGAAAACACAGAGGGTCTTCTTTGCAACCCTGTGCTAGTAAAGAAGAAATGAGTTAAAGAAGAAATCAATCAGATAGCCACCACCAGCTACTTCTACTATAGACACAGATTAGAAATAGACTTGTGAGTTTATAACCGTATGTGTTTATGTGTGTGTTACTATTCTCTCCCCCATGTATATATAGTCTGTGTCTTATAAAATGTCATTAAAATGGGTAGTAAGTAAGCAGAAAACAATTTTGGCCACTTATCTACAAGAATTCCAGTATTTTCCCTCCCCTCAGTAGTATATAAGCTATGACAAAGAAAAAGATAAATCTACAAAGTGGCACAGTAGTAAATATTAAAACATCAAATTAATTGTGATTAAAGAGAAAAAGAATGACATTCTAGCCCTTGATTTGTCTCACCCCATCACTGTATTTGTGGCAGATGAAGACACCAAAACTCTACAAGATACACATGAAGGAAGATGGTTAAAAACTTAAAGTTGACCTGAGAATATTCAGAAACATTAGTCATGAATTAATCCTAAATGTGAAAAAGAAAACATAAAATCAAAATAATGCAGTACAGTTTGGGGCAAAGACTTCAAAACTGTTCAACTCAAAGCTGTATGTCGTCTCACATGTGGAAAGTAAAAATTAAATAGTCAGTATGATCATGGAAGAATGACTTCTAGGGTCTAGGAGAGATGGCAGAGGTCGGGGTGACAAAACAGCTAGATATAATTCATGTACCCTAGCGGTTGGTATGGACATATCACAATAAGTCTCATTAATATAAATTATGAGTATGTGTCACAAAAAATGAATATCAAATGCATATCAAATAGACAATCTGGAGGGTTTAAAACTGCAGTCTTTGAAACACACAGGATCTGAGAAAGAATAAGTTGATGTGGATAGGAGAAAAGTTCAACAAAATTTGTTAATGATCAAAAAAAAATAAAATGGAGGGATTAAGAATCCTGTAACACATAAAAGAGTCAGTCAGAAAGCTCCTAAATTTTTCTTCTACTGCCGGAACGACAACAATCTTCTAAAATGCCTACATAGCACTGATAAAAAGAAAACAGTGTGATAAAATTGGATAGAGCATAAAACAATGTAGTATCACAGGAATACACAAAATAAGGAAAAATTTGAAGCAAAAACATTAAAACCATCAGAAAACAGAGTAACTGTTGCTTATCACCTACCTAATATTGGTACTTTGCTACAGCATCTTGTACACTTTGTGGCATTGTCTTTTGATAAAATAACTTCATGACTAAGATTAAAAAGTGTTGACATTTTCTTGAGGCTTCTAGGATTTCAATCTCAGGCACATGTCTAAGTGGTCTTAAAAGGGTGGTCTTCTGTTGTAGCTCAAAGTGTAAGAGAGGGCAAGTGATTCCTTTTGGTGAAGAACTTATGTGTGAAGAAAAAAATCAGTCTAGAAAGGAAGGGACTGGGCAGTTTCATGTAACAAAGTAGTTGATTTCACACACTGTTACAAATGTTAGTGAAATGTATTCAAGAATTTGCTGTTTAATGTTAGTGAAATGTATTCAAGAATTTGCTATTTGTGCTGTATTACAAGTTCACCATGTTCACAGGAATATCTGTAAATATTCCAGGACTTTGGTTCAAAATTAAGTTGTGGATGTGCCCGATATGATTGAATAAGGACTCCAGATGCCATTATAAGGGTTTGGAGCAGTGCTATTTAAATTTGACTTTGCCCTGACAAACTCAACATTAAAAAACATTAAATTTTAAAAAGTTCTCCCTAAATTGATATTTAAATGTAATTCAATTTCAAAAATATCTACATTTTACTGAGACAGCCTGGTGGTAAAGTTCATATATGAAAGAATATACAAGAATAGCTAAGAAGAGAAAAGGAAGCCTCTTGAGAAGGGACTCCTGATACTTACAAAATGAAAACTTTCTAGAGAATTTCTGTAATTACAGTATCTTGTCACTGCTATAAGAAGAGACAAATAGCTGAGTGAAATAGCTGAGAACTAATGGCCCTGATGATCCACCATTTCAGAGCACCTCTGTTGACCTTTCTTCTGAGTTCTGCATCCAGAACAGCTTCAAGGCTACTGGCTGAGATGATCAAGTCTCACAGAATATTCCAGTCAGGACTCGACCATAATCACAAATTTTCTTTAGAGCCCCATGAGATTATTAGTGTCCCCAATCATCAGGAAGTAGCAAAGAAAACTATGCCCACATTTTACCCCAAAAGGGTTATGGTTGCTTGTCTTTGTTTAGAGCGTTGGTTACAAGTTGTTATGTATAATTGTCAGGAAAAAGCTAAACAAGAGATTAGACTCAAGAGTTCCTGTTTTGAAAGGAAAAAAGGGGAAATGCTCTAAGACAATGCACTTGTACACTGTAAGATTTGTCACTTGTATTAGTTTAATGAAACACTTAGTGGTTAGTAGCCAGGCAGAAAGCATAGAAGAGGGGACAAGACTAGGAGAATTCTGGGAAGACGAAAGACAGAGATGCTGCCATCAGCCAGACTTGGAGGAAGCAAGGTGAGAATGCCTCACTGATTGATTACCAAGCCATGTACAAATAAAACCAAACAAAAAACAATTAGGAGCATCCCTGTATCTTGTGAAGATTTTACATCTGGTATCCAGGTATCATATATTAAGCTATTGCTGAAACACTATGGGAAACATACATCTTACCCCCAAATGAGCAAAGGGTAATATGGATGTCATTAGAACAGGTATTTTTGTCACCAATGTATAATTTCCATACAATCATAAGAAAACGTGAAATTCTTTGGTAAAATACCGTAGAAGCTATGTACATACTACATGGTAAACAGAAAGAGTTAGAGAATTAGGTATAGAGGCATATGCCTGCAATCCCAGGACTCAATAGGCAGAAGCAGATGGACTAGTAGTTCAAGGTATTCTCAACTATATCGTGAGTTAAAGATGCACCTTGGACTACATGACACCCATGACACCCTTTCTCAGAAATCCAAAGTCATACAAACTAGCAAAAGAGAAGGCAGGGTAAGAAAAGGCTGGCTACTGAAGAAGAGAAAGAGTAAAACATCAGGAATCACAAAAGAAAGGCTAGGATAGCTTAAAAGTACTGAGAAACAGAAAGGCTATCCATCCAAAAGTAGCCACATCTCAAAAGTTCTAGCACCAGTCCTGGGTGAAGGTCTAAGGAATGAGGAAAAGTCACTTCCAAATATAATGTGTCTCTGATAAAATGATGGACACCCCTACCTCAAAGGTCAGCCCAAGCTTCTCACTAGCATTAATTCAATCTGGGAAATTTGGGGACTGTGATTCTGCTATTGGCACCAGTCAATGTGAAAAAAATTTTTTTCCTCTTTAGTATATGAGGGATATCCAACCAGGTGCAATCTCGAGAGAGGCCGACTATTTAATGGAGTGGGAGAATTGTCTGTAACCTGTCAATCATGTTTTAAATAATACGCTGATTGGCCAGGCAGAAAGTATATTCAGGAAAACCAGACAAGAAGTAGAAATGATGTAATGAGAACAGGAGAATTCTGGGAATGTGGAAGCTGATTTCTCCCATTCCTGCCTAGATCACCGAAGCAGCAGGATGTGATCTGCTCCACTGAAAAAAAGTTACTGAGCCACATGGCTAACATGGATCAGAAAAATGGGTTAATCAAGATGTGAGAGTTAGCCAGAGAGAGGCTTGAGTTAATGGGTCAATCAGCTTTATAATTTATAGAGATCTCTGTGTTATTTTTTGGGGGATTACTGGCTGTGGGGTACTGGGCAGGACAGAAACCAAATAAGCAGGCCTAGTTCCTTCTTGTTACAATTTATGACAAAGTTACTCTGGTAAATAAGAACTAGAGAGAGGCTGCACACCAGCTTTTTGGGGAGACACCTGTAGAAGGCAGTGATGGGTTGGGTGAATGACAGGCAAGGGCACACTGAAAAAGACAGGCAGCAGATCCTCGGGTACTGAAGGCTCTGCCATTCTGAGGTCACACCACTTGCATGTGAATGAGCAATCTCTGCCACCTTGTGAGGACACTGATGATTCCAGGCATGAGACTGGGGACCAATCCTACATCTGAAGCCATTTACCTTCTGGTTCAGTGCTGGTGAAACTGAGAATCCTGAGTTTCTGGTCCACAACGGCCTTAGGTTGCAGCAGCCTCCTCCCTCTCACAGATGGTCTACTGTTGGGTGAGAAGTGAATGCGCTGAGACAAAATCCCAACACAGACCTCAGTGCTCTATTTCCTTCTCCTGTCCTCTTCATTCACTTATTATTATTATTTCTACTTTTAAAATAGAACATTTTATTAATTATTTGGAAATTTCACAATGCATAAAATGCATTCTATTAATATCTGACCCCAGCACTGCCCATATGTCCTCCTAGATCAATTTCCACCTCTAAACACCTCCCAACTATATGTGGTCTTTTTCACACACATTGGGTATGATTAGTTCTACTTTTGCCCAAACTGAGTTTTAACTTAATAATCTACTGTACATTACTACTGTGAGTATCTGCTGCATAGTTGTTGGGGCACAGTAGTTGACTTTAATACTTTCTGTGTGTACTTCTATAAATAGTATAGCTATTACAGTGGTTCCTTTTCTTCTTTCTTTTTGGGACTTGATACTGAGCCTTCCGCAGATGGCTATACAGTATGAAAAGATAAACCTGAAGGTGTCACATATTCATCCAAAGTGATATAGAAGCCACAACACAGAATTATAATATGAAAAAGCCCAGCAAATGAAAATATCTCTCAATGCCATATCAAAAAATTGCCGAAGTACTTAAAATGCTGAAAAAATAGTCTAAAAGTATACTTGAGAAAAAAGTATGGTTTTCAACTGAAGAAACCAGGGGGAGAAAGTCAGTAAACATAATTACTTCGTGGTTTTTGCTTCCAGATTCCTGTCTTGAATTCCTAACCTGACTTCCCTGGATCATGGACATATAAGAGAAAAAGTTAAATAAACCTTTCCTCCCCAAGTTGCTTTCAGTTATGGTGTTCATCACAGAAATGAGAAAGCAACCTGGAGCAAGAATCTATAGACTATTACATGCAATAGCTACAGGATACATATCTTCTCAGCAGTCCATGGGACACTCTGTGATATAGATACCAATGTAAGTGACTGGGCAAGTAAAAACTATTTAAAAGTAAAAACAATATTTTCTATCTTATCAGATCCTAAAGTAGTAAAAGTATAAATCACTATTAAGGGAAATGACAGAAATGAAACAATCCAACTAAAATTAAACATTGTACCCTAACGATCTATAGAAAAGGGAAGCAATCAGGAAGAATGTTAAAAAATCCTGAAATCTAGTTTGGGAAATCTAATCAACACCCCAAGGGATAGAAGCTATTGCAATTGCCCTCAGCTGCCTATGAGGACATAAAGGTATGACGTTACTGTGAAAGACACCACATATTTCAGGCATAGGACTTGGAGGAACTGATCTGGAAAAAGCCCTCAAGTCTCATCCATAAGGACTAGTTCTTACAATTTTCAATGTGCTATGCAGGCTGCTAACAGAGAAAAGTAATTAATAATCACATGTAGCTTTGAGCCCTGGTGCGGAAGAATTGTCTCTATTCTGTCAAACATGTTTTAAATAAACACTGATTGGTTGATAGCCAGGCATGAATTACAGGCGGGAAAACCAGACAGGAAGTAGAAGTGAGGCAATGAGAACAGGAGAATTCTAGGAAGGAGGAAGCCCATTCCTCCCAGTCCTGCCCAGATCATGGAAGAAGCAGGATATGATCTGCCCTGCTGAAAAAGGTATTGAGCCATGTGGCTAACATAGTTAAGAATAATGGGTTAATATAAGCTACAAGAGCTAATAAGAAGCCTGAGCTAATGGGCCAATCAGATTCTCTCTAATGTAGAGTCTCTGTGTGATTTTCTTTGGGGCTTACCTGCTGTGGGAACAGGACAGGACAGAAACACCAACAAGCAGGCCCTCATGTTACAGAGCCCACTGTCTTAGTTATTTTTCTATTGCTGTGAAGAGACACCATTACCAAAGAAAATATAAAAAAGTAACACTTAATTAGGGGTTTGCTTACAGTTTCAGAGACCTAGTCCATGAAAATCAAGGTAAGGAGTAAGGTGACAGGCAGGCAGGTATGGCGATGGTGCAGTAGCTGAGAGCTTTCTTTCTGATCTGCATGCAGGAGGAAGAGAGAAAGTTAGACTGGGCCTGGAACTGGCTTCTGAAATGTCAAAACCCATTCCCGAGTAACAGGCTTTCTTGAACAAGGCCACAATTCCTAATCCTTCCTAAATAGTTCACCAACTAGGAATCAAACATTCAAATACTTGAGCCTATGGGGGCCATTGTCATTCAAACTACTCCATCCTACTCCCTGGTCTGCATAAGTCTGTAGTCATATCTTAATGCAAAATGCACTCAGTCCAACTTCAAATGTCCCCACAGTCTTTCAGTCTTGAAATTGTTTACAATTCCAGAGCTTAAAGTTTCTTTTGAGACTCAGGGTAATCTTTTAACTGTAACCCCTGTAAAATCAAAATAAAAAAACAAATTACATACTTCTAACATTTAATGACACAAAAAATACATTACTATTCCAAAAGAGAGAGGGAAATGTGCCATAGTGAATGCTGTAGCAAAGCAAGAATGACACCAAACAGGCCTCACTCCTGGGGTCAGAATTAAAACTGGGGACCTTCTTGAAAACAACCCACCCCCCCTTATGCCTTAGCGCGACCTCTCCAAACGACACTGGCTTCGATTGGTAAGTCTTCCCATTTTGGTCAGCTTAACCGTTTCTCCAAACCCGAGGAATTGACCATTGAGCCCTTGGCAACCTTCTGGAGTTCCTAGAGATGGGGGGACCACCCCCAACCACGGTATTCAAGGCCACAGTGGTTACCTTCGCTGACAATCATCTGCGGTTTTTGCTTCCCTCAGCTAAAATCGTGTTTGGACTGACCCAGGGTCAGTCAACCCGCACTAGCACTGTACATTCTCTGTGGTGCATTCAACAGATTCTTTCCTTCTTTTCCCATTTCTTTTCCTTTTTCCCCTCACCGTAAAAGGCCGCTTGCAGCAACCTCTGGCCTCTTTGGATTCTGATTCACCCTGACAAGATACAGTCAGGCCATTGCACCCCACCTGGGGTCAGGGGATGCCCAGCCATGAGTGCCGGTGGTGTTTGTGCTGATTCACACCCCACCCACAGTCAAGAGACATCTTACAGTGCAAGCCTTGTGGTGTTGCTGTTTTGCGGGTTTACACAGCTTTGACCATGGGAACCAAACCTTACAAACCTATCAGTCCAGCCTCCCCCTTTTGGTGCCTTTTAGAGGCCCTAAAACCTCAGGTCTTAATGCCCTACCTGCAGATTCCCACACTTGTCCACCTTTGTTAAAAAAAAATGGCCTCGTTACAATTTAGATTGTAATCTAAAGTGGCCACCTAATGGTACCTTTAATCCTGATATTTTACGGTAATTTTCTAACTATTGTCAGTGCACAGTCATATGGAAGGGGGTTTCCCTACATCCAAGCCTTTTACTATTTAAGCTTTAAGTCTAAGCCCTCTGTCCTTTCAAACTGCTCAGCTGCTCACATGTTCCTGGTTATACCATCTGTACCTGAAGAACCTCCCACTTCCACTCTGGACCCAGCTAACAAACCTCCTTTTCGACCTCAGCAGGAAGCTACTACCCCTGTTCCCCAACTTCTACCCCTCTCTCTAGTCCCTTCAGCCCCAGCTTTTTGCCTGTCTCTTCAGCTCCTGCAGCCCCAGCTTCTCTGCCAGTTCCCTTACCTCCTGCTGCCTCACCACCTCCTGCTGCTTGCTCTTCAGCTCTCTCTCTCCCCTCCACCTGCTCCAACAGTCCCACTGAATTCTTCCTTTCCAGTGCCCAGCCACAGCAGCCACCCTGCTCTGGCACCCACCTTACCACCTCTTCTCACACGCTCGCGTGCTGCTGTGGAACCTAACCCTAACCAGGTCAAGCCCGCTCCAGTTCTCCCATTGCGAGAGGTGGCTGGTTGTAGATGGATTGGTTAGGGTACATATTCCTTTTTAACTCTCTGAACTTTTCCATATAGAAAAAATACTGGGCTCCTATCCATCTACGTCTACCACTTTCATAAAACAATTCCAATATCTTACTCAATCTTATAATCTCACTTTTTGTGACATCGATATGATCCTATCTAACAACCTACTTCTGGAAGAGCACAGGCGAGTTTGGGAACAGGACAGACTACATGCATATGAGTTTTACCAAACTCTTGCCTCCCACCCTCCTGGAGTAGAGGTTGTCCCAGAGCAAGGGCCACACTGGGATTATAATACTCTGGGTGGAATTAGCTAGGGACAGGTTTTTGACTTGCCACCTGGCAGGTCTCCGTAAGGCTGCCCTCAAGCTGGTAAACTATACTAAGCTCGGAGAGATCATTCAGGATACGAGGGAAAATCCTTCTGCATTTTTGGAACACCTCACAAAAGCATTGTTACAGTATACTAACTTAGATCCAGAAACTATGGAAGGCAGTTACTCATGACCCATTTTATTAATCGGTGCTACTCTGACATTAGGGCTAAGCTTAGACGTTTGGAAAAATGCTCCTTGACCCCACAGACAGAAGTCCTAGAGTTGGCTTTTAAGGTCTACCATGTGAGAAATGACAAAGCCTGCAATCACTGTCACGTGCTAACCACAGCCTCCCAACCAGCAGAGGTGACAGACCACCCGATCCATGCTGCTCCCTTTGCCCCCGGGACTTGAGAACTGCCAGGTCCATGTTTCAAATGTTGTAAAACTGGTCACTGGGCACAAGCGTGCCCTAATCCTTATCTCAGTCCCACGAGACCTTGTCCAAGGTGTCATAGGGAAGGTCATTGGGCAGTAGACTGTCTTCATTCATGTAGTGGCATGGAGAATTGGACCCAGAGAATTCCCAAGTAGACCTTCTAGGTCTGGCCATAGATGACTGAGGCTGCCCAGGCTCCTTTGACTGGAGTATTACAAATGCTCCGTCATTTGTAATGAGGAGCCACGGTATCAGGATGGCCCATCTCCTTTCTCTTGGACACCAGTGCCACGAGTATCTCAGGACTGAGGGAATTCTGGGAGCCTACCTCTCCTTCTAGTTTCCCTATTTTCGGGGTAGGGGGATAGCCTTATCTACCTCAGCAGACCCCACCACTTAACTGTGTGTTTAGGGGTATTTATCTCACTCATTCATGTTTAGTTATGCCACCTGCCTAGTATCTCTCATGGGAAGGGATATTTTAAAAAGGTAGGAACTTCCATTTCCTTTGCTCCTCCCATTTACCTTACCCCAGACTCTCCAGTAGCACCACTCCTCCTTCTCATAGACTCTCAACCTCCCAACCCTAATGTGTCTTTTCCTCTACCAGCCTCCCAGGTAGACCCCCAAATCTGGGACACCCAAAACCTGTCTGTTGATAAACACCATTCCCCCACTGTTATCCAGTTACAAGATCCTACTAAGTACATTCTCCCAAGCTCAGTACCCCCCTCTCTCTCTAGAGCCTTAAGGGACTTAAGCCTATCATCTCTGACCTTTTAAGAGAAAAGCTACTTCGCCCCACCCCTTTTCCCTTTAAAACTCCTATACTTGCTGTTAAAAAGCCTAATGGAACCTATTGTCTGATTCAAGACCTCTGGCTCATTAGCTCCACAGTGGTCCCTCTTTATGCTGTAGTGCCTATTCCTCACACACTTTTATCCAATATTCCTCCAGGAACCTCCCACTTCTCAGTTCTAGACCTCAGGATGCTTTTTTCTCTATCCCTCTCAGCCCTCAATCTCAAAACATCTTTGCCTTCACCTTGACTGGGTAAAACTTTTGCCTCTGGCCCTACTAAGGCTTAGGGCTCTCCCCAAAGGCCCCCTTTTTATCTCACCCTTTGGACTCATGTATGGGCAGCCAATTTGAATCCCTGGCCTCTAACCTAAATCCTCTCCCCTTCCTGATCACCTGCTTACTCCACTGTTATCCCATCTATGCTCCCTATTATGGGATTTCACTGACCACTCATTACCTCAACCATTTGTTAATTCATGCCCACCGCCAATTAAATAGGGGATCAGGTATTATTTTCTCCCCCAGACCAACGCCCCTCACCCCCTTCTCCTAAATGGCAGGACCCCTTTAAAGTAATTTTTGTAACTCCAACAGCTGCCAAGCTCGAGGGACTTCCTCATTGGATTCACCTGTCACATTTTAAACCTTTTACTCTTCCAGCTCAAGATACCCCCTCATATACAGTAACTCAAACAGGGCTCTGTTCCCTTAAGTTCCAGAGGACACCAGGATCAGCCACTCTTTCTCTAGTTCCAAAAAAATTAAAGTCTCATCCTTACTCAACTCTCTTGTGCCAAAAACTCCATATACTCTCCCTTTTCTTCTTTCTCCTATATGCTTTCAATGTCATGCTTAAATTTTCAGTTAACCACTCAGCTATTTTTTACAGGAACCATCATTAAACATAGAGCCTGAGGTACAAGGACTGTCAAAAGCCCAGGCGGTAAGAAACAATAATGAGTTTGTAGCCCCAAGCTCCAAAAACTCACCAAACAAACTTTAACATAACAGGTTTTATCACTGACTGCAGCAGTGTTTCCTGGACGTTAAGCTCCAGGGAGCCAATTGGACCCACCTAAATGGACCAGACTCACCCAGAATAAGTTTCATTTAATTCTTTTCTTTTCATTCCTGGTCTTGGGAACCCCTGGAGGGGGGGAACCCTCTATCTTCCATCTTAGGGCTCTCCTCTGTTAATCTCTAGGAATCTAAAATTTTTTCCAAACATAATTTTTGCCTTCCCAGTCATTTCGAGGTCCAAGCTGCCAGCCAACCAACTCCTCAGAGCCCGGAAAAATGCAGCAGCAATCAGCCACCCCACGATATGGTCAAACATCCCAACTCCTTGACGCCCACCAAAGTCTGTGTGAAGCAGTCATGAGAGAGACCTTATGATGCTCCATTCACACCCATTAAGATCCTCACCCCCCCTCCCAAATTTTTATAGTAAACAAAAGGTGGAATGTAATTATTCAGGTGTACTTCCGGGTTGCCTGTCATCAGCATGTGACATAGCCACGCAAACCCCTTGTGCACATGTGCAAGGCATGGGTCACCCATCATCAGCGTCTGACTTAACCACATCTTCACCCTGTGCGCATGTGCTAGGCAGCCATTAAAAACTGGAACATGCCACCTCTTGCTCTCTCTGTCCCTGTGGTCAGAGATGCAGCCCCCACCCCCACCCTCTCTCTCTCCTCATTCTCTCTCTCTATCTCTCTCTCTATCTCTCTCTCTCTCTCTCTATCTCTTATCTCTCTCTGTCTGTCTCACCCTCTCGGTGAGGCAGCCTCTCTCCTTTCTCTCTGTACACCATTTTTTCAAAGGCCTGTGTGCACTTTTCCCCTTTAATGAACTCCTAAGTAAGTTTGTTCAAATCTTGTGTTGTCTTCTCGCTCGTGCCAGATCATTTCAGAGAGAGCAGGAGATGAATGTGCTGTGCAAATAACGGTACTGCCACATTGCAGACATACATATGAAATATGGGTTAACTTAAAATATGAGATAGTTAGTAATAAGCCCGAGCAATTGTCTGAGCATTTGTAAATAATATTAAACCTCTTAATGTTTATGTGTGAGCAGTTGCAGGACAGGAAAACTCCCGACTACAAATGGTGCCCAATGTCCACATACATTCACACAAAGCCTGAGAATACTTTTAAAAAGGATTCTAAATGCAAAGAAAAAGAGAAAAATGCAGTTTCCTAGTCTTACAGTCTCATGCCAGGCACAGTGCAGCGATATCTCCCAACAACTGCTTGCGTGATGCAGACAGCCACCAACAGCCATAAGTTAAGGAGCATGGTGGGTTCCTGCATTCTCTCAAATGGGCTGTAGTACAGAAAGGCTTCTCCTAGTCGTTGCCTGTGGATTTAAACTACAATTGTAATCTCTGCCAGCATGTTGTATGGCAGGTTTGGGGATGTTGCTCATGCAGACAGAAAAGGTTACAGAAAATGAAGTAGGACAGATTCAGATGGGAAAAATTCTAGGCAGGCTACGGTGAGTTTAAAAATATACTTAGGCATGAGAGAAAAAAGAAAAATGATACTGAAAGTACTTAAAAAAGAAATAGTAATAAATATATTAAATAAACCATGTAAAGATGGGAAGTACACAGAGTGTGGATGCTGTGTATTATTGGACTATCTTTGAATTTTTTGCTTCTAAAGACTCTGGATTATTTTTTTAAAAAACTGATAGATTCAACTAATCTATATTTAAAAATGTATCTTGATTTCAAAATTTAAGTCAAAGAGATAGTACTTTGGAGAAAGGCTATGCTTATATTAAAACAGAAAATGAGAGACTATACATTCATTCCAGGTTTAAAGAAATCAGGTTTGATCAAGGAAGACACCATGAAAAATCGAACTACAAACATAAAAAAAACCTATAAAAACTACAACATATGAAAATATATTTACCTGCTCAAACATATAAAAAGAATAAATCATCTTTGGTTGACTTACATATAATTAACAGTCTATACTTGTATTAATGCAGAGATGTACGTTACCTTTAAAAGCATACTATTTTCAGAGCAAGGGGATCAAACACCAATAAAAACGGATGGCCTAGGTGATCCAGCATTTCAAAATGTCCTCTGTTACAGTCTCCTCAGAATTCTGCATCCAGAATTGCTTCGAGGCTGCTGTCTGAGATCTTACTCCAGTCAGGACTTGACTATAATTGTAAATTTTCCCAGGATCCCCTCCAAAACAGTGTCCATATCAACAGGAAGTTGTCTAGAGAACAATGTCCGCATTCCAAAATGATGGATTATATTTATTTTTTATCATTTAAGGTAGATTGGTTGCAAGTTGTTATTGATAATGGTCAGGAAAAAAAACTAAACAAAAAAGTTTATATTCAGGGATCTTGTTCTAAAAAGAAAGGGAGGGGGGCAGGTAGTGGTGGTACACACCTTTAATACCAGCACTCAGGAAGCAGAGACAGGCAGATCTCTGTGAGTTTGAGGACAGCCTGGCCTATAGGAGCTAGTTCCAGAACAGGCTCCAAGCTACAGAGAACCCTGTCTATAAAAAACAGAAGTAAGAAAAACAGAAGAAGAAACATAAAAAA